>NC_066557.1:12751216-12813716 GCF_024679095.1 Eriocheir sinensis
ACTCTTACACACACACACACACACACACACACACACACACACACACACACACACACACACACACACACACACATAACGGGAATTTCCCCTCCACTGCGGCCTCCTCCTAGCTCCTCCTCCTCCTCCTCCTCCTCCTCCTCCTCCTCCACCTCCCCTTCCTCATCATCTTCGTTTTCTTCTACTTATTATTATTATTATTATGATTATTATTATTATTATTATTATTATTATTATTATTATTATCATTATTACTTATACTTACGAACAGGAGTGGGAGTAACATATTGAAGCTCCTGTTGTTGTTGTTGTTGTTGTTGTTGTTGTTGTTTATGAAGGCGGTCGTGGTGGTGACTGTGTTGAATCTGCTTTTCTCACCACAGCTGCAGAGAGAGAGAGAGAGAGAGAGAGAGAGAGAGAGAGAGAGAGAGAGAGGGGGGGGGATTTTGATTATATTAGTAATGATAATAATAATAATAATAATAATAATAATAATAATAATAATAATAATAATAATAATAATAATAATAATAATAATAATAATAATAATAATAATAATAATAATAATAATAATAATAATAATAATAATAATAATAATAATAATAATTTTACTACTATTGGCAAGGTTCCGGGTCCTCCTCCTCCTCTTTCACACCTACACGGGGTAAAAATGGTGTTGATGATGATGGTGGTGATGGTGGTGGTGGTGGTAATGAGGTGTAATTAATCTGCAATTATCCGTAACTGTTTGTCATGTTATCTCTCTCTCTCTCTCTCTCTCTCTCTCTCTCTCTCTCTCTCTCTCTCTCTCTCTCTCTTTCGATTATTGTGAAAGTTATGTATTTTATTTTTTGTCATTTTTTGAAATGCACGAATGTAAACTGAATTTTTTCTACTACTACTACTACTACCACTACTACTACTATGTACAGTCACCACCACCACCACCACTACTACTACTACTACTACTACTACTACTACTACTGCTGCTACTGCTACTGCTATTACTGCGACTATTCCTGTTTTGCCGGAGGTCGAGGGGGCGGCGTCTGCATAGGCACTTATCTCTAAATCCATCAGTCCACCTCTCCAAGTCTCTGTTCAGTGTCCGTGTCTCACAGCCACAGAGTCAGACAAAGAGCACAAGCAATCTAAAGAGCCGAACCTTTGTCCTTCTACACGCGTATCGACGATGCCATATATCTACCCGTGCTGAACATGTCCATAACACCGGGCCAGCTAAGCCATTCCGAAGAGTTCAAGTCGTAGGAAAGTGGGAATACAGAAAGAGTTCAAGTCGTAGGAAGATGAAATTACAGACTAAGGAAGACCGTTACATTTTGTTAGCGACAGAGATGAAAGAACGAAGGCAGGGGGGGAGGGGGGGAGGATATATGTCCGTAACCCAGCAAAGGAAGAGTTGAAGTCCTAGGAAAGTGGAAATACTGATAGAGTTCAAGTCATAGGAAGGTGGAAATACGACCAAGGAAGACCGTTGTAGTTTGATAGCGAAAGGGATGAAAGAATAAACGAAGGGAAAGGGGAAGGAAATATAACCTGTAAGTCATTCTGAAACTGATAACACTTTGCAGTTTGGCAAGACAGAAACCACAGAAAGAGTTTAAGTCACAGGAAGTTGGAAAGACAGACCAAGGAAGATCGTTACGGTTTGATAGCGAAAGGGATGAACGAATGAAGGGAAGGGGGGAGGAAATATAACCTGTAAGCAATTCTGAAACTGATAACACTTTGCAGTTTGGCAAGACAAAAACCACAGAAAGAGTTCAATTAAATGTACAGACACGCATGCAGGTGACGATACATACTTGGTACAGGAAAGAGTAAAGACACATAAATACTAACCAATGGGCACGTCTCCTCTAACCACACGTAACACAGATGTACACACAGACACAGACAGACAGGCAGACACGACCGCTACACACAACGGCTAACACAGAACTGGATGTGAATAGCGGATGGAGGGAGAGAGAAGTGGGCCACCGCAGAGAGAGAGAGAGAGAGAGAGAGAGAGAGAGAGAGAGAGAGAGAGAGAGAGAGAGAGAGAGAGAGAGAGAGAGAGAGAGAGAGAGAGAGAGAGAGAGAGAGAGAGAGAGAGAGAGAGAGAGAGAGAGAGAGAGAGAGAGAGAGAGAGAGAGAGAGAGATTTACATAGATTTACATAGAAAATCAGACCACACAGACCCCATGGTCCAGACTAAGTGGTCTGTCCTTAAACCTAAGTGATTCTACATTGATCAGAAGGCTCAAAAACGATGCACTTCAACTCTAGTTGATATTAAGATGAAGGAAGTGACGGTCAAGCTTGTTTTTGAAGGAGTCAATCGTGTTACACTGGACCACTGACGGTGGGAGCTTATTCCATTCTCGCACTACAACGTTGGTGAAGAAAAATTTGGTGCAGTCTGAATTTACTTGTCTACATTTGAGTTTTATGCCATTGTTCCTCGTTCGCAAAGTGTCATCGATCATAAACAATTTTGTTCTGTCTACATTCGTGAAACCATTAAGTAGTTGAAAACATTCGATCAGTTTTCCTCGGAGGTGACGTATCTCAAGAGAGAACATGTTAAGGGTGAAAAGCCTTTCTTCGTAGGATTTGTTGCGCAAGGAAGGGATCATTTTTGTTGCCCGACGCTGAACACCTTCTAATTTAGCAATGTCCTTTGCATGGTGGGGAGACCAAAACTGTACCGCATATTCCAAGTGGAGTCTAACTAAACTGTTGTAGAGCGGAAGTATTACATCTTTATTCCTGAATAAAAAGTTTCTTTTAATGAAGCCCAACATTCTCGGCGGCAATGAGTGACATCCCCCTGTCTGTGGCCACTGACATGCTGGAAGAGTGTGGCCTTGACTACTTCCCCAACATAGCCTGCTTGGTGAGTCCCAGGCATGTAAGTCCTGTGTATTTTACCTGATAACAGCGGGGATCATGATTCTGAATGGTAACATATGAGAGGAAGGGACAGGAGTTGGGACTGTGTGGCAGAGCAGAGGGGAGGAAAGGACCCACGGAATTGAATGCCCAGACTATATGAAATGGTTTGACTATACTAGAATTCTTCCAGTAGCATCATTAACCCAGTAGCAGCGGGGATCATGTTTCTTAATGGAGAGTGTGGCAGTCTAAGGATAAAGGAATTTAGTAAGTAAAACTATATGCTCCTTCAACAGTAACTCTATAGGCTCCTTCAATAGAATGAATACAGAAGGTGCTGGAAGGATGATTGTTATAGGCCAAGGATAAAGCAAAAAAAATAAAGGAAGGCTTCAATAATCTCCTATAAATAGAATACAGAAGATGCTAAAAGAATTATTGATTTTTGTTTGAGAAGTGGCAGGCAGTGGTCGGTATTTCTAAAGGTCAAAGAGATGGGTCAGTCGGGTTCTAATGAGTGTTTCTTTAGGTTCATGGTACAGAGGAAGGGTCACACTACCACCAGGGTCATAACACTACTCCTGGAAGTGCCCACAACTCTTACGAAAGCTATTTTCCTTATTTTTTTGTTTTTTGTTTGTTTTCTCTCTCTCTCTCTCTCTCTCTCTCTCTCTCTCTCTCTCTCTCTCTCTCTCTCTCTCTCTCTCTCTCTCAACTTAATATTCACTATAGTAGAAATGTTAAGTCTTAGTGTCATTCGATTGATATAATTTCACTTCAGTATAAGGACAGACCACCTAGTATGGACCATAGGATCTGTGTGGTCTGAATATCTATGTAAATCTCTATCTCTCTCACAAACACCTTTTCTTTGGTTCCAGGCAAGGGCAGCAGCGGAGGGCAAGGTCAAGGACTTCTGCCAAAACATTGACCCCAGTGCGCAGGAAACTGTGATAATGAACAACGTCTTGCCCTGCGTTAAGGTCAGTCTGTGTGTGTGTGTGTGTGTGTGTGTGTGTGTGTGTGTGTGTGTGTGTGTGTGTGTATATATATATATATATATATATATATATATATATATATATATATATATATTATTATTATATATATATATATATATATATATATATATATATATATATATAATATATATATATATATATATATTATTATTATTATTATTATTATTACTATTATTCTATCCTCTGAGGCCAAAAGTACAACCAATTTATAACTTTTTTCGCTTTTGGAATTTGGCGCAGAGGCGGAGGCTGCACCGTCAAGTTCAAGTTCAAGCTCAGAGGCCACGACGTGCTTTTTCGACCAAAATCTGAGAACCCATTTTCGTTAATCGGGGCTATTTCCTTGCAAATGAGGACTCTTCTTATGTAAAACGTGCCGAAAAACCCAGTTCTGGACTCCAAATTGCGATACGAAGCCTACTTCCTGAGATATTGGCCTGTAAAGTTGGCGGTGGCGAGTGAATTTGACGAAAATCTGAGAACCCATTTTCGTTAATCGGGGCTATTTCCTTGCAAATAGGGACTCTCCTTAGGCAAAACGTGCCAAAAAATCCATTTCTGGCCTCCAAATTGCGATACGAAGCCTACTCATCGAGATATTGACCTGTAAATATTATGCAACTCTACGGGGTGTGACTACCTATTTCCAAAAAATTGGTTGTTTTGGGGTTTAACAGGTACCACCCCCTCGAGGAAACGACAAAACATCCAATGGTAGTGTCGGTTTTGTTCTACATAAAAAAATAACGGAGATATGAGCGATAATGTAAAACCATACCAAAACCCTTTTCGGCCTCTCACGCCTTTATTCCGGGGCATTTCTTAATGGAACAGGTCTTATCATGGGCACCAGATCACGAGAAAGCCATTGCTGTTTTTAGAATTCGTCTAGCTCTATTAATAATTGAGTTATGTTCATATAAAGAAAGTTTCACAGTTTGCCAAAGTGTGGCTTTATCTCTCAGTGATTTTCTTTGTTCTGGGCACCAAACTGAAGCTAAAGACTCGGGGAAGGTATTTCTTGTCTTGGTTTTACGATAGATAAACGGATAAAGTAGATATAACCATGATTCTGAGCAACTGTCGAAAATTTGCGCACATTTCAGCTGTTTTCCGCGCCATTTGCCACTAATTCTCGTGATTGTGGCACTCCCCTGATGTAAAATGTGACGCTGAAGCTGTTCCCGTTGAGTAAATTCCGTTTGGTTGAGAATTAAGGGAGATATTTTAATGTTTCCTAATAAAAGGTGTTTGGGGAGGGGGGAGTTGTAAGGGGGTAAGGGGGAGGGGGGTGAGGGAGTAGGTAGTGAGGGGGTAGGGTAGAGGGGGGTGAAGTGAACGATGCCATTGTTCCGCTCAAAGATTTTTTCATAAGTTATCGGACGTGTTTTAAATGTTTCGTATTTTTTATTTTTTTTATTGTTGACCTCCTTATTATAGTTTACGGACATGGAATGCGTTCTTTTGGACATAATTCAAAATAGTATTACTTTACATGCATGTTGCGGGTGTCAAAATGGGTGGTGAACTGTATGAGTTTTAAGGATAATTTAACTTAATGAGCAAAACTAATGAAAGGGTCGTGAAGGAAAGCAGCTAAATATTTCAGAGGAGCGCCAGTCTTCTCCATCTCCCAGACGCTCTATAGCCCGTAATAGAGTGCACAGAATGACGCCATAATCGCTATTTCATGATTTAATGCCGTTTTTTAGCATCATTTTTAGGTTTTGTGAGCTGGTGGGTATGGAAAAAGATTTGGTTTAATTATACAATGTGATTTATCTCCAGGATGAAGAGGAAAATGGCAATATATAAGGGTGAAGCCATAGGACCGCCATAGACACCCACAAAACGCTTTATTTCCCCGGCCATGGTAAATATTGTGCCTTTTAGTGAAGGAACACAAATAACGTAACACCAATGAAAGGTAAACACGTGAAAAAGCAGCACAGAGGACGAATAGGAGGAGAAATAAGGCCTAGATAAGGGTGTACCGAGCACCAAGACCCAGGCCGAGACCAAGAGGCGGGGACCAAACAAAACCCGCCGCCGAGTCCATATTTCTCCCTTTTACCCGTGTTTTACGCCGCCAAGATGAGCGAGACGAGTGCCGTGTTGGAGAAGCCACTCCGTGCCGTCTGTGGTGAGTGCAGGAAGCATGTGGAGGCTGTGGGAGAGGAGAAAATAGGGGGAAAACAAACGCCATGGCGGAGGAGGGAGAGAGATAGGGAGGAATTTCTTCGAGGGAGGACAGCGAACGGAGAGGGAAGGAAGGGGAGATGTATTTTGACTGGGGAGGAAAGGAAGGCAGGGAGGACAGAATGGGGAGGAGGAAGGGAAGATGTATTTTGACTGGGGAGGAAAGGAAGGCAGGGAGGACAGAATGGGGAGGAGGAAGGAAGGAAGGGGAGATGTATTTTGACTGGGGAGGAAAGGAAGGCAGGGAGGACAGAATGGGGAGGAGGAAGGAAGGAAGGGGAGATGTATTTTGACTGGGGAGGAAAGGAAGGCAGGGAGGACAGAATGGGAAGGAGGAAGGAAGGAAGGGAAGATGTATTTTGACTGGGGAGGAAAGGAAGGACAGAATGGGGAGGAGGAAGGAAGGAAGGGAGGAAGGGAAGATGTATTTTGACTGGGGAGGAAAGGAAGGACAGAATGGGGAGGAGGAAGGAAGGAAGGGGAGATGTATTTTGACTGGGGAGGAAAGGAAGGACAGAATGGGGAGGAGGAAGGAAGGAAGGAAGGAAGGGAAGATGTATTTTGACTGGGGAGGGACATAAGAACATAGGGAAACTGCAAGAGGCCGGGTGGCCTACACAGGGCAGCTCCAGAATCCCCCCCACTACTCACGATGGGTGAGGTGTAGTTTCAGGGGTCACAGGTAGAGGCTTGATCCTCGATTACCTTCGGTACGGGCATACACTCCAGTACCCCGTCTCCTTACCGCACCCACACCTCACTGCCACCTGTTATCCTCGTCCATGTAGCTATCCAGTCTACTCCTAAAACAAGCTATCGTCCCTGCACTATCTATGTGATTGCTGAGTCTATTCCATTTCCCCGCCACCCTATTACTAAATCATTGCTTGCCTATATCTCCCATGTCTATACTTTACTAATTTAAATCCATTACTGCGAGTTCTATCCTGCTGGCTAATTCTCAGTACTTTACTTATATCGCCTTTGTTGTAACCCTTGACCCATTTGAATACTTCTGCCAGATCTCCCCGCACTCTTCGTCTCTCTAGTGAATGTAAGCTTAGATGTTTCAGCCTATTTTGATATGGGAGGTTCCTCAGCCCCTGAATCATCTTGGTCATCCTCCTCTGAACTGATTCTAGCAAGTTGATGTCCATTCTGTAGTGTGGGCACCAAAACTGGACAGCTTAATCTAAGTGTGACCTAGCTAACACTACATAGAGTCTGAGGATGACTTCCACACTCCTGTTGGTTTCCGTCCTGTTAATTAAGCCTAATACCCTGTTAGCCCCATTCCTCACACTAATACATTGCTTCCTTAGTTGTAGGTCAGAGTTCACTAACACTCCTAAATCCTTTTCACACACTGCTCTACCTACCGTGTGGAGTCTTAGGGCCATTCTTACAGTCGTTTCCGAATGTTCGGAAGACGGTCCCTAACACATTCAGGTGGCTTCTACAGTAGTAGCAGTATAGTGGTAGTAGTAGTAGTAGTAGTAGCAGTACTACGACTACAACTACTACTGTAGAAGCCACCCGAACGTGTTAGGGACCGTCTTCTGAATATTCGGAAACGACTGTAAGAATGGCCCTAAACTATACCCGTGTAATGGGTTGCATGTTCCTACACTCAGTACGCTACACTTGGTGATGTTAAAATTCATCTGCCATTCCTCTGACCAAGCTGACAGTTTGTTGAGATCCTCCTGCAGTGCTCTGCATCCTCTTCTTACCTGGATTTCTTACCTGGATGACCTTTCCCTATGAGCCATGCTAGAGTGAACCGTCAGGCAAAGAACCGAAAGGTCTCACCAACCAATGCACCAGCCTATCCAAGCTCATCAAAACAACAGTACATAATCCAATAAAACATAGGCTGGAAAGTGCATTGGGAATTCATTTCGTATGGTCAGGGATAACTAAGTAAGCATTCACTAGGTAAGCCTTGGTAGGGCAGTCGATCATCAACCAAAAGGCTCCAGACGTTCCAGGAGCCCTCCAACGGTTAGCCGCGACCTGCACTTTATATTTTGTTTTTGGCAGGTATAGGTTTTTGTGGGGGGGAGGGGGTCCAAGCCCCTCCCCCCATTGGCCAAGATCAGGGGCTGGACTAACTGCTCACCAAAGGGCTGGGACGGGGCAGCTCAGGGCGGACTGTCATGATTGGAGGAAAGGATAGGAAAGGAAGGGAAGGGAAGGAAAGGAAGGGAAGGAAAAGAAAGGAAAGGATAAGATAGGAAAAGGAAGGGAAGGGAAAGGAAATGATAGGGAAGGGAAGGAAAGGAATTGAAAGGGAAGGAAAGGAAAGGAAGGAAAGGAAAGGAAGGAAAGGATAGGATAGGAAAAGAAAGGGAAGGGAAAGGAATGGAGAGGAGAGGAAATTATAGGGAAGGGAAGGAAAGGAAGAGAGAGAGAGACAGGACGATAAAGGGAGAAACAGATAAAATTAAAGATATGAAGAAAAGAGGAGATAAGACAAAGAGAGAGAGAGAGATAACAAGGAGAGAGATAAAAGAAGGGAGAGGAGAGAAGGGAAGAGGAAAGAGGAATATGGAGAGAGAGGATGAAAGAGAATAAGAAAGAATAAAAAATAATAATAATGAAAAAATATATTAATAACCGTCTTTATCCACAGCTCTGAAGAACGAAGGAAGAACAGAAGAAAGGAAGGAAGGCCATCTTGGAAGACTCAAGAACCAGTCACCCCAGTCCAAGGAAAGGTCACAAGAGGTCAAGGAGGTCACAGTACGAAGAAGCAGTCCAGTCCATTGTAAAGTTATTGGAAAAGGAAGGGAAAGGATAGGGAAGGAAAGGAAAGGATAGGAAAGGGAAGGGAAGGGAAGGAACAGAGAAGTGTATATATAGTTAAGCTTAAAGTCACATACAGTTAGATACATACAGTTACACACATAGATTTACATACAGTTTCGATGGTGGGTTTGACAAAGGCGGTTGACTCAGTGGGTAGCGGATTGGCCCGGCCCATGGTGTTATGGACGCTCTCAACACAAGTACAGTAAACCCTCAATATAACGGACTAATTTATTTAATTTATTTATTTATTTTCACATCAGAGGACACGTCTCAAGGGCAATAAAAAGAGTCCCAAAAAAATCCCACTACTCGCCGCTCCTATAAAAGATAAAAGTAAAGAGTAGCCAAAAGAGAGGTCAATTTTGGATGGAGAGGTGTCTTGATACACACTCAGTTTGGGGGGAACTTAGTCCGTTAGGGCTGAAAGTCCGTTATAAGCGGCGAAGATTTAAAAAAAACTTAAAATAATAAAACGACGAAGCTAGTAAACGTAGGTATATATATTTTTTTTAACTATGTTGTGTGCATGATGTCTGTATAGCCGCACAGCACATTTGGCGATGAACTCCGAGGCACTGAGGTTGCTAGGTTGTGAGTGGGGTCTTGCGTGGGGGTCATATTGTTACGGGTATGGGTAGAATTTTACAAGTGCAGCGAGTAGTGGGCTTTTTTATTATTGTTTACTTTTTTTGTGCCCTTGAGCTGTCTCCTTTGTTGTAAAAAAAAACAAAAAAAGTGCGCCAATCTCGCACTGGCAGACGAAACTTTTTTTTTGTAGTGTTTGGTGTGTTATGAAATAATCTGCTAACCGTTTCTGTCACAAATAATTAAATGATTGACTTTTCAATGCCTGGTGTACACAGCATCTGTAAAATAACTGCAGAGAGAAATGTTCAACTTGCTTACAGTTTCTATATTTCACACCGGGTTCGATACCTGGGCGGAGTGGAAAAATTTGGGCGTCTTTTCCGATACCCTATGCCCCTGTCCACCCAGCAGTGTACCAGGTATTAATCGGGGGTTGTGTCCCGTCTCCTGGGATCTGTTGCCTTCTATAATTCCTTCCCCTTCTGTCTCTCTCTGGCATATGACCACAGATGTTGCGACGACTAAACCAAACTTTCCGACTTTTTCCGACCTTCTCTATTATATCCGAAATCCATTATAAGTGGGTCTGTTATATCCAGGGTTTACTGTATATGTATATGGTTAAGCTGTTGTAGTTACCAGAAGCGGGTGGTTCAAAAACTATTCTTGGTCCGTCCCCGTGGATTTCTCGCCCTCTGACCTTGTCCGTTACATCCGAAATCCATTATGAGCGGGTCTGTTATATCCAGGGTTTACTGTATTATGTATGTAGTTAACCTGGTAGCAGCGACAGGCCAGATTTGTGGCTTTACAGTGTAGCAGCGACAGGCCAAATTTGTGCCATGATATAACCCCCAAAAATAGATGATAGATAATCTGATCATAAATGCTTTGATATATATTATGAAATGGTTTGTGTGAGGGGTGATTTTTTTATTTCATTTTTCTCACTTAGAGGGACCATTAAGAAACATGATCCACGCTGCTACCGGGTTAATAATAAGCTGTTGTAGTTACCAGAAACGGGTGGTTCAAAACTATTCTTGGTCGGTCCCGGTGGATTTCTGACCCTCTGACCTTGTCTGTTATATCCGAAATCCATTATAAGCGGGTCCGTTAGATCCAGGGTTTACTGTATAGTTGAGGTCAGTTCGCCTACAGTTGAGATAGTTAGTTTTATACAGTTTAGAACTAGCTTTCTTTCTCTCTGTTCAGATAATATTGCTTGTGTTGTAGAGTTCAGCTTCCTCTCACTAGGTAGGCATATACATAGGCCTATACAGTTTGCTACATAGTGATTAGATTCTCTCTCTCTCTCTCTCTCTCTCTCTCTCTTTTGCTTCTCATTTCATTCTCTCTCTCTCCCTCTTTACCTTTTCCTCTCTCTCTCTCTCTCTCCCTTCTGATACCTTTCTCTCTCTCTTTTATCAGTAAATTTCTTCTGTTCTTTCTTTCATTATTTATTTACCTTCTCTCATCTTCTCTCCTTCCCTTACCTCCTCTCTCTCTTATTCTTCTCATTACGTTCTCTGTCTCTCCCTCTTTACCTTTTCCTCTCTCATAGGAATATCACACACAAACATTACAAATTAACTTTTTATTAATAGAAAAACACACATACATACATACACATAGTAACAATGATAAGGCTATTTTGGCTAGGGGGGGAGGGAGGGAGGAGGGGGTCCTTCATGAGGCTGGGGGGGTATGTGTCTGTGGGGGGTTGTCAACATACTGTGAGGGGTACATCTGTGTGGTCCTGTGAGCTGTGGTGAGGTGAGAGAGAGAGAGAGAGAGAGAGAGAGAGAGAGAGAGAGAGAGGGGGGGGGGGGGCACCTCTCGAGTCTCTCTCACTTACTCTATGGTCTAATGTATATAGTTATGTATATGTTGTATAATATGTATATAGCTAATGTATGTTGTATGGACTAATAAAAATGAAAAATATCTAAAAAGGTGTTTGTCATGTGTGTGTGTGTGTGTGTGTGTGTACTATTCTCTTCTTCCATTCCTCCTCCTCCTCGTCGTCTTCTTCTGATCTTCTGTTGTCATTATCATCTTCTTCCTCTTCTTCTTCTTGGTCCCAGCATCAACACACACCTGAGGAGAATAACTCCATTAATGGATTGGAGAGAGAGAGAGAGAGAGAGAGAGAGAGAGAGAGAGAGAGAGAGAGAGAGAGAGAGAGAGAGAGAGAGAGAGAGAGAGAGAGAGAGAGAGAGAGAGAGAGAGAGAGAGAGAGAGAGAGAGAGAGAGAGAGAGAGAGAGAGAGAGAGAGAGAGAGAGAAAGAGAGAAATATGAGAGAAATAGGAAGGAAGAAAAAATGTGATGATCAGAGAAAGAGAATAAAGGAGGAGGGAGGAAGGAGGCAAGGGAGAGAAAATGTGATGATCCGAGGAAGAGAAAGAAGAGGAAGGAAGGAAGGGAGAGAACTAAATGGTAGGAGGTAAGGAAGAGGAAGGAGGTAAGTGGAGAAGAAATTAGAAATAGAAGGGAGAGGAAAGAGAGAGAGACCAAATGAGGAAGAAAGAGGAAGAAGAGGAGGAGGAGGAAAAAAGGGAGAACCAAATGGAGGGAGGAAGAAGGAAGAGAAAATGTAATGAGCAGAGGAAGAGAAAGAAAGGAGGAGGAAGGGAGAGAGAGATAACCAAATGGAGGGAGGAAGGAGGTAAGGAAGAGGAAGAAGGTAAATGGAGGAAAAGGGAGAAGAAATTATAAGTAAAAGAGAGAGAGAGAGACAACGTATAATATTACATAGAAAAACCACACACACACACACACACACAGGGGACTTAAATTTTCCTGCCTACCTAGATATTGACAATGTAATATATTTGTACTGAGTGACTCCACAACACCATGGTCTGCCAGGCCTGTTGAGACCCACTGCTGTTATGCACTACACTACCAATGGGCTAAATTTTTTGGGGGGGGGACTCAGTCCGTTACAAGCGGCAAAAATTTAAAGATACAGTCAGTTTATGAGTTTAACCCCTTCCCTACGGCCAGGCCAAAACAGCGCCCCGCGCCGTATCCAAGATCGCCATGCGTGGCAAATTTCAAATGTCGCTATTGAATATAACAAGTTTTCGGCCATAAACTCAACATAATCATCATGTATTATAATTATATGAAAACATGCAGAATTGAATGGTGCACATAAAGAAACAAATTAATTGATAATTTTGAGATGTTAGCATAAATATAGAGATAAAATAACTCGTATATTGGCTAAAGCAAGCCAGAACGCAGTATGCGCGTCCTCGGATATGGTACGGGGCACAAAAGGACGCAGTATACGCGTCCTTGTGTTGAAGGGGTTAATTTGTTGGGGAATTTTTGCCGGCATGACAAAACACTCGTAAACCAAAACGAACTTCCCCTCCATTGAAATTAATATGAATACCATTTATGCATCCCATATCCCACCCAAATATTACCAGAAAACATTACAGCTGTTATTTTATACAAAATAAAAGTAATTTTACTAACAAATATCAATGATAAATGACACAAAACACGAATCACTGTGTTACGGTTGTTAGGGAGACTCCCTCAACCAGTTATTATGCTGGAGGTGCAGGCTTGGCACCAGGGTTTAGCAGCCACAGTTTCCCTATTCTTGAGGCACCGAAGGGAAGCTAACCCAATGTATCGTCCAAGATGGAGGGTGAACGTGAGTCAGTCACGCCCAGGAGAGCATACAAGCTGCCGAGGCTCGCACCCTGTTCCTGTTGCCGGCATAGTATCCGCTGTTCCTGTTTGCAGCACCATCCCTTTTAACCCTTTCCTTGCTGAGTGCTCGCAACGAGACTATCCCCCAAGGTGCGCTCGGGCAGCCCAGTGGGGGAGGGGGATCTCTTTTAACCACTATATCTCAAAAACTATTCATCACAGCTACAAAACAAAGGCACCATTGGAAAGAGGAGGCCAAGATCTATAAGATTCAGTTATGTAAGCCTCTCCTGCAAATGTACAGGCACGTTCAGGAAGATAATCGTTGGACACTGAATTGTGATAACAAAGAAAATATCAGATTAATGGAAAATGAAACAAAGGATACTTGTGATACTATTAAAAAGGAAAGATACTGTGATTAGCATGAACCCAAACATGGCCAGGTGACTATAATGATGCCATGTTTATTAAAAGGACATCAGTAGGCTATCCTTGGAAGCAATTAAGACTCATTCACTCACTACGACGTTGTGAACAAGTGCATACCAAGGATTATTATTACACGAAAAGCAAGGCAAGGCGAGGGTTGTCAAGGCAACGAGGCCCACAAACTGCCGCAAACCAGTTTACCCTCGCACCACCCCCGAGGGGATGATGTGAAATGTTTTTATAAATAGTTCCGTGCTTCACTTGTTTGGCGTTTTATGAAAAATCTGTATATACCATCATGTTCAGGAGGCTTTTTTCTATGAGATGGAATTGTTGATTTTAGTACTCATTTCATAGCCACTGCAAATGGTAGCTATATGTAAAATGTGTCAAACATTACGGAGTGACTACTGAACTTCAACTTGTCACTATTTATTTACTAAGGACAGCATTATTGGGTCTCCACCTGGCACCCAAACATGCCTACACCTAATCTAATACGTAAGTTAACCTAGCCTATCATTACACAAGGGAAGATTTATTGGTAGATATGGAGAATCACTCCGTTGGGATCCGTGGGGGGTCCAGGAGGGCTTGCGCCCCCTGGTGGGGCAGCGAAGACGATCTCTCTTCTTTGCTGGTTTTGATGAATATGAGCCACTGCTTTTTACTGTGGTTACAGAAGTTTAATTTAAGAATACGGCCCTAAGACCTACCTAGCCACTGACCCAAAGCTGAACCTTGACCTTGCAAGATGCAGGATGATTTTTAGGGACAGTTTTGGGGAAAAAAAGTGCGTCTTATGAGCCGTCGAATACAGTATGTGTTAATATATATATATACACACATTCACACGAGTCTGAGTATTTTTTGGGCAGGTGTGTGACTTATTCTCATTGTTGTTCCATAATTATCTTGATGTCATTACTTTCTGTGTCTAGACCAAGTAAACAGACCAAGACAAGACTAATTTTAAGTAGACAGACTAACAAAAAGTGTCTCATCTTTTAATTAACAGTTTCCTGTACGAGTTGAGGGTTGTTGAGGCAGACAGACAGGCTAACATAAGTGTCTCAAGGTGTGTACTCACCCTCGGGTTTGGCCGGCAAGTCTGGCTACATCTTCTGTGCCTCTGACCCGTCCAAGAAGAGACTCACTGTGCTGCAGGGAGCTCTCAGGGGCACACTGGAGGAAGGAAAGGAAAACATCACAAGGGAGAATGACAATGAAAAGGAAGGAAGGAAGGAAGGTATGAGGCTGGATGAAGGAACACTGGGAAGGAAGGTATGAGGCTAGACGAAGGAACACTGGGAAGGAAGGAAGGAAGGTATGAGGCTAGACGAAGGAACACTGGGAAGGAAGGAAGGAAGGTATGAGGCTAGACGAAGGAACACTGGGAAGGAAGGAAGGAAGGTATGAGGCTAGACGAAGGAACACTGGGAAGGAAGGAAGGAAGGTATGAGGCTAGACGAAGGAACACTGGGAAGGAAGGAAGGAAGGTATGAGGCTAGACGAAGGAACACTGGGAAGGAAGGAAGGAAGGTATGAGGCTAGATGAAGGAACACTGGGAAGGAAGGAAGGAAGGTATGAGGCTAGACGAAGGACCACTGGGAAGGAAGGTAGGAACGTAAGAGGCGAGAGAGAAGGAACACTGGGAAGGAAGGAAGGAAGGTATGAGGCTGAGAGAGAGAGAGAGGAAGAGGAAGAGAGGCTAGAAGGAACACTGAGAAGGAAGGAAGGAAGGTATGAGGCTAGAGAAGGAACACTGGGAAGGAAGGAAGGAAGGTAGAGAGAGAAGGAACACTGAGAAGGAAGGAAGGAAGGTATGAGGCTAGAGAAGGAACACTGGGAAGGAAGGAAGGAAGAGGTAGAGGCTAGAGAAGGAACACTGGGAAGGAAGGAAGGACGGTAGAGGCTAGAGAAGGAACACTGAGAAGGAAGGAAGAGGTAGAGAGAGAGAGAGAGACTGAGAGAGGAAGGAAGGAAGGTAGAGGCTAGAGAAGGAACACTGAGAAGGAAGGAAGGAAGGTAGAGGCTAGAGAAGGAACACTGGGAAGGAAGGAAGGAAGGTATGAGAGAGAGAGAACACTGAGAAGGAAGGAAGGAAGGTAGAGAGAGAAGGAACACTGGGAAGGAAGGAAGGAAGGTATGAGGCTAGACGAAGGAACACTGGGAAGGAAGGAAGGAAGGTATGAGGCTAGATGAAGGAACACTGGGAAGGAAGGAAGGAAGGAAGGAGGAGGAAGAGTAGGGAGAGAAATGATGAGAGAGAGAGAGAGAGAGAGAGAGAGAGAGAGAGAGAGAGAGAGAGAGAGAGAGAGAGAGAGAGAGAGAGAGAGAGAGAGAGAGAGAGAGAGAGAGAGAGAGAGATAGAGAGAGAGAGAGATATAGAGAGAGAGAGAGATAGAGAGAGAGAGAGAGAGAGAGAGAGAGAGAGAGAGAGAGAGAGAGAGACTAGATAGCTATACATTAAGGTCTAACACTTGGTCCATCTAGCCCGCCAGAAAGGAAGGATGAACATCACATAACCTTACTCACCAACATACCTATGACAAAATTAACTCTTACTCAAATGTTCTGGGGGAAAATTCATAAGTGGGCTACAATTAAATGACTGTCCAGGGAGGGGGATTCCAACCCTGGCTGGCAGATTCATAGGTAGGCATGCTAACCACTACACCACGGAGCCAGAAGAATTAGCCACACTATACCAGGACTAATAATTCTTAGTGTGTGCCCTGGTAAGATTCATATGTGCAGCCCTGGTAGTGGTTCTTATTATGTAACATAGTGAGTCAGTATAAGGGTATTGCTTCATTATGGCCCCAAGTGACTCAGTGTCGATTTAACCCGTCCGCTGTGATTGGCACGGATTTGGCCTTCCCTGGTAGCCTGGTAACATATAGTCCCAGGTCTTTCTCTGCCTCTGTGGTGGATAGTGGAGTGTTTCCCATGTGGTATTGGTGTGCTGGATATCCCTTCACTGGTAGCCTGGTAACATACACTCCCAGGTCTTTCTCTGCCTCTGTGGTGGATAGTGGAGTGTTTTCCCATGTGGTATTGGTGTGCTGGATATCCCTTCACTGGTAGCCTGGTAACATACACTCCCAGGTCTTTCTCTGCCTCTGTGGTGGATAGTGGAGTGTTTTCCCATGTGGTATTGGTGTGCTGGATATCCCTTCACTGGTAGCCTGGTAACATATAGTCCCATGTCTTTCTCTGTCTCTGTGGTGGATAGTGGAGTGTTTCCCATGTGGTATTGGTGTGCTGGATATCCCTTCACTGGTAGCCTGGTAACATATAGTCCCAGGTCTTTCTCTGCCTCTGTGGTGGATAGTGGAGTGTTTCCCATGTGGTATTGGTGTGCTGGATATCCCTTCACTGGTAGCCTGGTAACATACACTCCCAGGTCTTTCTCTGCCTCTGTGGTGGATAGTGGAGTGTTTCCCATGTGGTATTGGTGTGCTGGATATCCCCTCCCATGGTGCAGGACTTTACATTTTTCTTCATTGAATTGTAGCAGCCACTTTTTGCTCCATTTCAGTAGCTTGGTGATGTCTAACTGTAGGAAATTCGCATTCAAGGGGTTAACCTAGTAGCACATTTAGCACGTGCTACAGGCCCCGCGGGAATGTAAAAAATTAGTAACTAAATTTTTTGCCCTTAGGCACAGAAGGCCAAGACAAAATAATTACTCATTTTCCCAATTTTTTGTAATATTATTATATATGATATTACTATATATAACCCGGTACCTGCGGGGATCATGTCTCTTAATGGTCCCTCTAAGCGAGAAAAATGAAAAAAAATCATCCCTCACACAAACCATTCCATAATATATATCAAAGCATTTGTGATCAGATTATGTATCATCTATTTTGGGGGGTTTATATCACGGTACAAATTTGGCCCGTTGCTGCTTCCGGGATAAGAAAATATAGGAAACTTCACTAGGGCATAGTATAATAAGCCTGGCATTGTAGTACACCGTATACGGCATATAGTCCAGGGCTTCCCAACTCAACTGGCGGCCCGCGGTCCAGATCCGGACTTGTGGGTGTTGCAGCTGGACCCAAGGCTCCAGCAGAGATAAACATGTGTAAATTGAATAGCATGAAGGTCCTGGCGATGGATTCTTTTAACCCCTTGACTACGGATTTCCTACAAGAAGACCTCACCAAGCTACAGGAGTGGAGCAAAAAGTGGCTGCTACAATTCAATGAAGAAAAATGTAGTCCTGCACCTTGGGAGGGGATATCCAGCACATCAATACCACATGGGAAACACTCCACTATCCACCACAGAGGCAGAGAAAGACCTGGGAGTATAAGTTCACCAGGCTACCAGTGAAAGCCAAATCCGTGCCAATTGCAGCGGACGGGTTAAAATGTGTATTTCCTTGACTGTCTGTAGGGTAAGTTAGGGGTGTGTTATACATAATATACTTAACCTGTTAATGCAGATAAAAGTTTAGTAGTATAGATTATATTAAATATCAATAACAGAAAAAAGGTTTAATGGCGGTCGAGGCACAAGTACACAGCTGAATCTAAGTGTGAGTTTTGGCCTCTTATCAATAGTATCTGTACTCATGAGTAAGCCAGTAGTACGTTGGTAGGGTACTGAGTATAATAATATATCGTGATGACAAAGGGGTATAAAATAGTTTTTTTATTTTCAGAAGCGACCGCTCTGCTGGTGTGTATTCAATAGGTGTACGTTAAGTTGCCGGCACATTTACAGACCAACATTCGAGGGGTTATCATAACATTACGTAAAGATAAATCTGCAGCGAATGTTGGCCTGTCAATATATTGCAAACTTGACGTACCTTATACATTTTGGGAAATATTGGATCAATGCTGTTGCGGTCCAACCCGGCTGTACTGTTACTGGATCTCAACAAGACCTTTACGAGATGACATTGTATCGTCTGAGAGTTGATCATTCTTTTGGGTCTTGTTCTCCTAATGTCGAGATCGCATTGAAGATTTATTTAACTCTAATGGTTACCAACTGCAGTGGTGAACGCTCCTTTCCAAAATTAACTAGACTCAAGAAGTAAGAGTCAGTATGGTTCAAACAAGATTGAACCACCTCTCTCTAATGAGTATTGAGCAGCACGAGTTACTGATTGAAATTAGCACGTCAAGGATACAACTGAGGAGTTTTCTGTTGCCAAGTCTCGTAAGTGCTTCATGTGAGCCACGTTGGTCATCACTCAGTTCAGCAAATGGTTCCCAGATTCTCCAAGGCAGCACTAATAGTCTACTGGCTAAGCTACTGCCTGCTATGTATGGTGTTCTTATTTAAAAAGGAATAAAAAGTGTACAAAATAAAGCCATCGTTTATCAGTCGAGTCCTCCCTTCCCCTTTTCAAAAATACGGCTTTATATGAATTTTATCTCATTCCTCTACCTCATTATGTGGCCATTAACTGTGAGGCAAAGGGTATCTCATATTGTCCACCACTTGCATTACAGAGGTGACAGCACAGGACACAGGGAAGGCTTAACCCCTACAACACGAGGACGTGTATACTGTGTCCTTGCGTGCCCCGTACCATATCCGAGGACGCGCATACTGCGTCCTGGCTCGCTTTAACCAATATACAAGTTATTTTATCTCTATATTTATGCTTACATCTCAAAATGATCAATTAATTTATGTTTTTTTTATGTGCACCATTTAATTCTGCATGTTTTCTTATGTAATACATGATGATTGTGTTGAGTTTAGGGCTGAAAACTTGTTATATTTAATAGCGACATTTGAAATTTGGCGCGCGGCGATCCCAGATACGGTGCGGGGCGCTGTTTTGGCCCAGCCGTAGTGAGTTTCTTTATGTGCACCATTTAATGGACCGTATTAGCTATACAGGCAGCGCCACATGTGGCCACTCAACTCCAAGCTGTACTTTCCATAGATTTCAACTTATAGAATAGTGTGTGTCTGAAGCTGTCTCCGAGATACACGGCCATGGTGCCGCCATCGCTCCAAGCCGATGATATAGCACACACTTCACTCCTACCCGATTTCAGTTTTTCTCCAGGTCAAATAGTAGTGTCAGGAAATCGAGTAAAGGTAATAAGGGATCGGTCGTAGGCTCGGAGCGGTGACCCTGCCAAGGCCTTGTATCCTGGAGGCAGCCTCAGATGCACTCTAGTACATGCTTGAATTCTATGGAAAGTACTGCTTTGACAGTTCAACGAGTGGCCAAGCGTGGGGCTGCCTGTATAGCCAATACAGTCCATTCTGCATGTTTTCATATATAATACATGATGATTATGTTGAGCGTATGGCTGAAAACTTGTTATATTCAATAGCGACATTTGAAATTTGCCGCGCGTGGCGATCCCGGATATGGCACAGGGCGCTGTTTTGGCCCGGCCGTAGTGAAGGGGTTAAGAGTGAAGATACAGGCCAATTCTTGCATTAATAAGTTGGACAGCACAAGACAGCTGATAGGTCCAGGCACCCAACAGGAACAAAAAACACCATGACTCTTGCATTAGTTTTTTAATCAGACACTCTAAAAAGATGATAGTGAAAACACCAGTAACCTTTCACATTATTAAGTTGGACAGCACAGCACATAAGGAAAGCATGAGAGAGTGAAGGTATACTGGATAACTCTTGCAACATTAAGTGGGACAGACTCACCGAGGAGGGTTGGGTCAGCTGGGCGTCCTTCACAGGGGTGGTGAGGGCGCAGGCATCAGGAGTAGCTCACAGTAGGAGTTTGAGTACACTCTCTGCCACGACCTTCACTGTAGCCAATCTGAGGGTGTTAGTACATCAGTCGGGAACTTGAAATGCCTGAGAGTAAAGCTACAAGATGCCAAGTCAATCATCCACTCCATCAGGAAGTTATTTACTTAGGGTCGTATTATGACATTTCGCCGCCCAAGAACACCTATTTGACAAGGCTTTCGCAGGAGTTGTGGGCATTTCCAGGAGTAGTTTTATGACCCTGGTGGTAGTTTAACCCTTCTTCTGTACCATGAGCCTGAAAAACACTCATTAGAACCTGACTGATATCCCCCTTTGACCTTTAGAAGTAGCTGATGTGAGCAGGGAAAGTGTCTTGTAATACCAGCCTAATTAATCGCAGTTATTCATTCATCAGTCAGTCAATCTTACACACACACACACACATGCAGCGGCAGTGTGGTCTCCCCATAAGAAGAAACACATCAAGAAACTAGAAAGAATACAAAAGATGGCAACAAAAATGGTTCCAGGGATTGACATACGAGGAGAGACTAAAGGAAATGGACTTACCAACACTAGAACAAAGAAGAGAAATGGGAGACCTAATACAAATCTACAAATTATTGAGCAAAATGGAAGAAGTAGACAACGAGGAGTTACTACTAAAAGAAGAAATTACCACCAGGAACACAAGAGGACACAGTAAAAAATTGAGGAAGGGAAGATGCTTGAGAGACATAAAGAAATGTAGAGGTTTGGAACAGACTAAGTGAGGATGTAGTATCAGAAAGGAGTGTGCAAAGCTTCAAGGAAAAGTTGGATAAATGTAGATACAGAGACGGGACCACACGAACGTCAAGCCCCAGGCCCTATAAAACTACAACTAGGTAAATACAACAACAACTAGCTAAACACACACACACCTGATGTGATAATCTGTTAATGCAGTGGGTTAAAGGAGAAACAAGGCTAAGAGGGGATGACCAACCATCAAGACTTGACCTAATTTTCACAAAAAACGTTAAGTTAGATGAAGGAGTCAGTGATGAGTGCCCCTTAGGAAAGAGTGGCCATCAACTATGACAGATGAAAACTATGGAAGGATATGAATATTGAGATGAGGCATATAAGGAAAAAAGGAAAAACTACACAAAGGCAGATTATGTTGGACTCAAGACAGAGAATTGCAACAAAATGGTCCCAGAACTCTCGAATATGACGTATGAAGACAGATTGAGGGAGATGGACTTGATGACACTGGAACAAAGAAGGGAGAGAGGAGATTTGATCACACTGTACAAGTTGGTAAATAAGTTTGATGAGGAAAAAGTTGGAAAGTTTTGTTTATTGGGTGCAACATCTGTGGTCATATGCCAGGGAGAGACAGAAGGGGAAGGAATTATAGGAGAAGGGAACAGGTACCCATTCACTGCTGGGAGGACAGGGGCGTAGGGTGTCAGAAAAGCCGCCCAAATTTTTCCACTCCGCCCGGGAATCGAACCCGGGCTCTCTTGGTCGTGAGCCGAGTGTGCTAACCACTGCACCACGAAGCCCCCTGTTTGTTGAGGTGGATAGAGATGATCTCTTCTTAGCATCACTAACGCAGGGGCTGAGAGGACACGGAAGGAAACTTAATAAAGGAGCCTGTTTAAGTGACTGGAAAAAGTAAAGTTTTTCACATAGAAGTGTTAACACATGGAACAGCTTGCGGGAAGAAGTGGTGGAGTATGTGGAGTTGGAAAGGATACAGAGAACCGCAACTAAAATGGTCCCAGAACAGATTGAGGGAGATGGACTTGACGACATGGACACTAAACCCTTCATAGAGCACCCTGGTGGTGTTGTTGTTGGTGGTGGTGGTATTGAATGGTGTTGAGTGGTGGTGTATTTCAAGGTGGTGTTGTTCTTGTTTTTTGTTGCAGTAGTTACGAGCAAAAGGTGGTGGTGGTGGTGGTGATTGGTGCTGATGTCCTCGCTGGTGGTGTTGAGCCTTGGGAATGGTGCGTGTGGTCAACTCCACCACCTGGTTGGCATTCTGGAAGGTGCGCCGATGGACGAACGGGTCGCGACCTGACATCTTCACGCTGAAATAATAATAATAATAATAATAATAATAATAATAATAATAATAACAAATATGATAAAAGGTAGTTTCCTATACCAGTGTAAGCTATGAAGAAATAAAAATTGTAGTAGAAATAATAATAATAATAATAATAATAATAATAATAATAATAATAATAATAATAATAATAATAATGTGTATTGTTGAGGAAGGGGTAGCCTATTATTTTTGAGACCCTGACTATTTATTTCTGTGCAAGACATGATGATATTTACTATGGAGGCAATGTTACTTTCTATGTACCACAAAATTTGGAAAGTTTCGTTTAGTCGGCACAACATCTATGGTCATATGCCGGAGAGAGACAGAAGGGGAAGGAATTATAGGAGAAGGGAACAGTTGGAAAGTTTCATTCAGTTGGCGCAACATCTGTGGTCATATGCCGGAGAGAGACAGAAGGGGAAGGAATTATAGGAGAAGGGAACAGACCCCAGGAGACGGGACACAACCCCCGATTAATACCTGGTACCCATTCACTGCTGGGTGGACAGGGGCGTAGGGTATCAGAAAAGCCGCCCAAATTTTTCCACTCCGCCCGAATCAAACCTGGGCTCTCAGTCGTGAGCTGAGTGTGCTAACCACTGCACCACAAGCACCCTATGTACCACTAAATGAGTGAGTTTTCAGCCTGGGGCCAGCACACACGATATAACTGTTGTGGACCACATTCAACGCCCTGAATTTTCTATTTTCTAAACTCTCTAACGACAACAGTGTGTAGAATAACACACGAGAAATTAATCCCAACAAGGAAAGGTTTTGCCGGCCCCGGGGATTAAATCGGCGCCCACCGAGACGGGAGAGCCGCGTAGTACTCCTTAACCAGTCTGTCTGAGGCTGGCCCCTCTGAGCTATGGGAGGCTCGTACTACACACAGCTCTAACCTATCTTAATGCTCTGCCCCCCTCAACTCCCTCTATTTTCCCTAGGTCCCTGTACAGCCTTCAGGGACAAAAAATATTGGTTTTGACAAGCGGACAGGTGGCGTGTTTATGTCACAAGGGGCGTATTTTTTATTTTCAAAATCCCCCCATAAATAAGCATTCTGGGAGATTTTATACTTCAAAAATATCATTTTCCGGGAATCCAAGAAACACAACACTGTTTATGTCATAATTCAGGAAGTATGAGTCCTACGGGCATCAAACTTTGGTCACTTCTGTTATGCCTATAGGCCATGTTGTAGCCAAACAATGGTAACTCTAGCTTAATATTAAAGGATTTTGTCAACACATTTGTTATAGGCCTTTGCCGGAAGCAATTACCTAACCCACTGGGGGTCCCCGGCACATCAACAGCAGGCCTCTTCCTCCCCTTGTCTAGTACTGATTTGTTTCTAATACATGCATAGGCCTACCCTGACAACCTACCAGGACAATTTACCGTTTCACCCAACCAACGATTTTCTGAAGTGGTTCATGTTTTTCTGGTGGTAGATTTAGTGAATTGCACGA
The DNA here is from genome assembly GCF_024679095.1 of Eriocheir sinensis. Classification (NCBI taxonomy): domain Eukaryota; kingdom Metazoa; phylum Arthropoda; class Malacostraca; order Decapoda; family Varunidae; genus Eriocheir; species Eriocheir sinensis. Next base: position 12,775,140 of record NC_066557.1, read on the forward strand.
TTTTGTACCTTAGTGTGGTGATTTGGTGGTAGTGGTTGTGGTAGTGATGGTAGTGGTTGTGGTAGTGGTGGTGGCGTAATGGAAGGGCACTTTCGTCACATGAAGGCTTCTCTGCGGTGTTTCTTCCTTTCCCTGGCCGCCACTGTCCTCTCCACCTTCTTCTTACAGGCTGTGGATCTTCTCGTCATTGTACTTTGAAGGAAAACACGAGAAAAAGTAATGTTTATGGCGCTACGCAGGACGGCCCGTGAACCTACTCTTCCTCTTCTTCTTCTTTTGGGCATGGGCATGGCGCCAGCCGGACCAAATTGTTGTACCGCAATGTTAAAATTATGGCAGATTCTGTGTATGAATTATGGCAGCACTATGGCAACGTGATTAACTCAATTTATTAAAGCTAAGATAGACACCCAAGTATTTGTAACAGTGGACACGATCGAGTTTGACGTCATTGATACGTGACCCACAGAAAGATGGAAGATGATAAGCATAGTCCTGGATAAACACATGGATAACAGGAGAGCGGATAGGGATAGGAAGATGTGGATAGTGTGGATGGATAGAGGAAAGGTGGATCTATAAGTGGGTGCAAGGAGGAGGAGGAGTGAAATTTAGTTTTGGATTAATTAATAACTAGACCCATAGAAGTGCACAAGTCTTCAAGCTGGTGGAGGGCTAAAGTAAGGGTCCATGGTATATCATCAGCATATATAAAAACTTGTGTGCCCTGAGGAAAGGCCGGGGTACTGTGCAATTTTGTCCATGAGAATATTAAAGAGCAAAGGACTAAGGACCCCTCCCTGTGGAGTGCCCAATTCAACACTCCCTTCAGCAGAGCATGGAGCCACGTACACCTCAGCCTTCCTATCATGCAAATAGTCTTTGAGCCACCCCAGTAATTTCCCTTTAATGCCCTTTAAAATATGTTGTTCCAATATAACCTCTTTATTGGCTCTGTCAAAGGGAGGTCAATGAAAGCACGACAAACAGCACCTGCAGAACTTAAGCACTGAATCAAGCAGTCACCATGCAGTCCCTTCATAAAGCCATACAGATTCCATGACATGGGATCTCCCACTTATACAGTCAAGCACCTAAGTAGTATCCTTTCCATCATCTTACACAGACAGCTAGTTAAGGAAATTGGTCTAAAGTTAATGCATCACCCTTAGGAATGGAAATGATTGCAGCAGTTTTCCAGGCAGATGGTAGCTATAGGCTTTGTGAGTTGTAAGACATGTTAAACAAATCTAAGATAGGATTATCTTTTAAGACTAGTAAGGCATTGATAACATCATGAGTGAGCCCATCAGGAGCTGTAGACTTGCCTGATATGACTGCACAAGGCAGTTCGTCACGGGTTATGGGTACACAGGTATACCATCAAGAATTAAGTGACAAGTTGTATTGAACGCTGGCTAGTCTGCGTCACCTGTGGCAGTCTAGGGCACCTCTGTGAGCAGTAGGTAAGCTAGCTAGCAAGTGCCGAGGCTGTAGCTAGTCTGAGCCTTCTTCTGTACCGTGAACCTAAAAGAACACTCATTAGAACTCAATTAACCTCCTTTTTGGCCTTTGGAAATAGTTGGTGTGTGGGGTGGGAGCATTTCACAATACCAACCTTAAAGTTTCTCAAAATCAAGGAAATGATTAACCAATTTAGGCCGCGCGTCAATGGCCTTCAGAATCACGCTTATTTAGATGGAGTTAACATTTGCTCATGGTAAAGTTAATACACCTCTTCCAGATAATGTTTGAAGATTCACAAACCATGCAGCCAAATTAAGACCTGCAACAGTCCATTACCTGGCTATTAAATGTGGTGCAGGACTTCAGTAGTAATACAAACCTTACCTTTCAAGACCTTCATCAGTCCATTACCTGGCTATTAAATGTGGTGCAGGACTTCAGTAGTAATACAAACCTTACCTTTCAAGACCTTCATCAGTCCATTACCTGGCTATTAAATGTGGTGCAGGACTTCAGTAGTAATACAAACCTTACCTTTCAAGACCTTCATCAGTCCATTACCTGACTTTTAATGAGGTGCAGAGCTTCAAGATTCTCTATTAGTTTCTCTTTGCATTTTTTCCCCTTTCCAATCTCCCTTTCTCTCTTACTGGCTCCCATTCCCTTTCCATCCCCAACATTCCCTTACAAATACCACAAGATAAACACCCCACTATCTATCACAGAGGCAGAGAAAGGCATGGGAGTGTTACGTTACCAGGCTACCAGTGAAGGCCCAATACGTGCCAACCACAGTGGACAGGTTAATGTGGTGCAGTGCTGAGGTAAATTCTTCTCACCCAACCCTTGCTTTTGTTAGGTAACCAAATACTTCCTGATACTATTTAAACATACATAATTAAGGCAACAATTATGAGATACAGAGAAATGATGAACTGGAGGTAAAGACAGAACACACAAAGAGAGACAGAACTAGACATAAGGCAAGAGTTATGAGATAGAGAGAAATGATGAACTGTGAGGTAAAGACAGAACACACAAAGAGAGACAGAACTAGACAGGAGGCAAGAGTTATGAGATAGAGAGAAATGATGATCTGTGAGGTAAAGACAGAACACACAAAGAGAGACAGAACTAGACATAAGGCAAGAGTTATGAGATAGAGAGAAATGATGATCTGTGAGGTAAAGACAGAACACACAAAGAGAGACAGAACTAGACAGGAGGCAAGAGTTATGAGATAGAGAGAAATGATGAACTGTGAGGTAAAGACAGAACACACAAAGAGAGACAGAACTAGACAGGAGGCAAGAGTTATGAGATAGAGAGAAATGATGAACTGTGAGGTAAAGACAGAACACACAAAGAGAGACAGAACTAGACATAAGGCAAGAGTTATGAGATAGAGAGAAATGATGATCTGTGAGGTAAAGACAGAACACACAAAGAGAGACAGAACTAGACAGGAGGCAAGAGTTATGAGATAGAGAGAAATGATGAACTGTGAGGTAAAGACAGAACACACAGAGAGACAGAACTAGACATAAGGCAAGAGTTATGAGATAGAGAGAAATGATGAACTGTGAGGTAAAGACAGAACACACAAAGAGAGACAGAACTAGACATAAGGCAAGAGTTATGAGATAGAGAGAAATGATGAACTGTGAGGTAAAGACAGAACACACAAAGAGAGACAGAACTAGACATAAGGCAAGAGTTATGAGATAGAGAAATGATGAACTGTGAGGTAAAGACAGAACACACAAAGAGAGACAGAACTAGACATAAGGCAAGAGTTATGAGATAGAGAGAAATGATGAACTGTGAGGTAAAGACAGAACACACAAAGAGAGACAGAACTAGACATAATTAAGGCAAGAATTATGAGATACAGAGAAATGATGAACTGTGAGGTAAAGACAGAACACACAAAGAGACAGAACTAGACAGGAGGCAAGAGTTATGAGATAGAGAGAAATGATGATCTGTGAGGCAAAGACAGAACACACAAAGAGAGACAGAACTAGACATAATTAAAGCAAGAATTATGAGATAGAGAGAAATGATGAACTGTGAGGTAAAGACAGAACACACAGAGATGAGAGAGACAGAACTATTATAAAGAGGAGTGGGAGAGAGAATTTATATTAGAGTTGGCTGACAATTAGAAGTGTATCTTGGTATGTACGGAAAATTGTGTACAGGTGTGTGAGTGCCCTATAAGGAACAGCTGGCTGGGATGATTTAGAGAGAGCGATCGAGGATTAATTAAAAAGATGAGAGGGCAATCAAGATATATATATGAGGAAGAATGAATTAACTGTGAGGTAAAGACAGAACATTTGAAACATTTAAAACATTTGAAACATTTCTTAATAGCCCATTAGGTACAGTTACATATGTTTTTGCATGTATTGTTAGAGGCCAGCCTTTACATAACACAGAGATAAGAGAGAGACAGAACTAGACAAGGCTATCTCGACCGGTAGGCGCTGTATTGCAATTTTGAGACCAGAAATGGCTTTGCCGTGATGTACTCTCCCAGGAGAGTCCCCATTTGCAAGGAAATAGCCCCAATAACGTAGATAGCTTTCCAGATTTTGCTCGAAAACCCACACATACGTTACACCTCCTGCTGTATGGAGACCTTGAGCAGGGATTTTATGTACCGCCCAAAAAAGTTATAAATCGGGTTCTAATGAGTGTTCTATAAAGGGGGGTATTGCAAGACTTTCGCTTCTCACATTACGTATTCATAAAGGTCAAAGAGGGGGTCAATCGGGTTCTCATGAGTGTTTCTACAGGTTCATGGTACAGAGGAGGGGTCACACTACCACCAGGGTCATAGAACTACTCCTGGAAATGCCCTCAACTCCTATGAAAGCCTTGTCAAATAGGTGTTTCTTCAGGTTCATGGTACAGAGGAGGGGTCACACTACCACCAGGGTCATAGAACTACTCCTGGAAATGCCCTCAACTCCTATGAAAGCCTTGTCAAATAGGTGTTTCTTCAGGTTCATGGTACAGAGGAAGGGTCACACTACCACCAGGGTCATAGAACTACTCCTGGAAATGCCCTAAACTCCTATGAAAGCCTTGTCAAATAGGTGTTTCTTCAGGTTCATGGTACAGAGGAGGGGTCACACTACCACCAGGGTCATAGAACTACTACTGGAAATGCCCTCAACTCCTATGAAAGCCTTGTCAAATAGGTGTTTCTTCAGGTTCATGACAGAGGAGGGGTCACACTACCACCAGGGTCATAGAACTACTCCTGGAAATGCCCTAAACTCCTATGAAAGCCTTGTCAAATAGGTGTTTCTTCAGGTTCATGGTACAGAGGAGGGGTCACACTACCACCAGGGTCATAAAACTACCCCTGGAAATATCCACAACTCCGACGAAAGCCTTATCAAAGAGATATTCTAAGTATATACATTCATAAGTATATACATACGCCATCTTGCATTGGCTCATGCTGCCCTCCCGGAGCTCATCTTTAATCCTAGAATCTAGAGTCCGGGTTGATAGGTGGTCTTCTGGACAGCATGTGGGTAGTTTTAAGCCACTCGGCGGCGGCTGAAAAATCCCAGCTTGGTGGCAACCATGGACGGGCTTGTCAACCTGGTGGAGAGAGAGGTAGGTTAGGGTAGCTTAGGGTAGGGTAAGGTAGGTTAGGTAAGGAGGAGAGGCTAGATTTGGCAGGGAGGGAGAGATATGGCAGGGACACAGGCAGGGAGAGTGATTTGGCAGGGACAGAGGCAGGGAGAGGGAAATATTTGGCAGAGACATGTAAAGAGAGCAGGGGAGGACACAGTGCTGGGAGTTTTAGTAGAGGACCTGGAAACAGTGCTCAGAAGGGAAAGACTCCGATGGTTTGGACATGTAAAGAGAGCAGGGGAGGACACAGTGCTGGGAGTTTTAGTAGAGGACCTGGAAACAGTGCTCAGAAGGGAAAGACTCCGATGGTTTGGACATGTAAAGAGAGCAGGGGAGGATACAGTGCTGGGAGTTTTAGTAGAGGACCTGGAAACAGTGCTCAGAAGGGAAAGACTCCGATGGTTTGGACATGTAAAGAGAGCAGGGGAGGACACAGTGCTGGGAGTTTTAGTAGAGGACCTGGAAACAGTGCTCAGAAGGGAAAGACTCTGATGGTTTGGACATGTAAAGAGAGCAGGGGAGGATACAGTGCTGGGAGTTTTAGTAGAGGACCTGGAAACAGTGCTCAGAAGGGAAAGACTCCGATGGTTTGGATATGTAAAGAGAGCAGGGGAGGATACAGTGCCGGGAGTTTTAGTAGAGGACCTGGAAACAGTGCTCAGAAGGGAAAGACTCCGATGGTTTGGACATGTAAAGAGAGCAGGGGAGGACACAGTGCTGGGAGTGTTGGAGAGATTGGAGGTAGAAGGAAGGAGACCAGTTGGTAGACCTAGGAAAACATGGAGAAGGTGTACAGGAAGACTTGGCACTGATGGGATTGGATGAGCATCGGGCAGAAGACAGAGCAGAATGGAGGTAGAAGGAAGGAGACCAGTTGGTAGACCTAGGAAAACATGGAGAAGGTGTGTACAGGAAGACTTGGGATTGATAGGACCGTATAAGCATTGGGCGGAAGACAGAGTAGAATGGAGGAGAGCCATAAAGCGTCCAACCGCTCAGGAAGATTGAATTAAATGGACCTTAACCTAAATAATGATGATAATGACATTGTACTTACCAGGGATTGAGTGGTCATAGTAGTAGTAGTAGAAGTATCAGCTGTCATGGAAGTACTATATAAGGGATTCAATAGTACACATAGTAGCTGTATAGAGGATTTAATAGTACATATATCAGTATAGAGGATAGTAATAGTAATAGTAGTAGTAGTAGTAGTCTCAGCGATCTCCTTGAGTCCGTCGTCAATGTAGATGCCGTTCCCCACCTCCACCACCTTAGTAACATTGATGTGGCCGAGGTCAACAACATCCGCCGAGAACATCTCACAGAACTCCTTGTCCGAGGCGAGCTTGACCCGGCCGCCAACCTTCAGCCAGCTCGATCTCCGCCGACGCTGCCTGGGAAAGGTCAGGTCAGGTTAGGTTAGGTCGCGGGAGGTCATGGTGGGGTCAAACGAGGGTGGGTTATGTTTTAGGAGGCAAGTAAAGAAATGGAAAAAATCACTGGGCCGTTTTTTTATATATATATTTTTGCGTGTGTGTGTTTGTGTGTGTGTGTGTGTGTGTGTGTGTGTGTGTGTGTGTGTAGTGGAAGGCAGGGTACAGGGTTCCTCTTCTTACTAAAACCTTGATTAAAAGAAAATAAATAAATAAATATAAATCCTGGGAGCTATTTTATTCTTATGTTATGTAAATGGTATGTCAATTAGTGTTTCCTATCCACTACTTTTATATGCAGATGACACAGTATATATATTAGCTGTAACACACAAGGATGCCACATGTAATAACCATACTATTGAGCCAATCTGTGGGTTCATTTTCTTCAACAATGACACCTAGTCTTTCCATATGGTCTAATTCCTTCTTAAGTTTATCCCTCAGAGCAACAGGTATTTCTCTAGGAGGGTGAGCCACAGGGACAGCACTTGGACCAAACTGTAATTCAACTGTTGGAAAGTTGGAAAGTTTTGTTTAGTGGGTGCAACATCTGTGGTCATATGCCGGAGGGAGACAGAAGAGGAAGGAAGGAAAGTTTTGTTTAGTGGGTGCAACATCTGTGGTCATATGCCAGAGAGAGACAGAAGGGGAAGGAAGGAGTTTTGTTTAGTGGGCGCAACATCTGTGGTCATATGCCGGAGAGAGACAGAAGAGGAAAGGATTATAGGAGAAGGGAACAGACCCCAGGAGACGGGACACAACCCCCGATTAATACCTGGTACCCATTCACTGCTGGGTGGACAGGGGCGTAGGGTATCGGAAAAGCTGCCCAAATTTTTCCACTCTGCCCGGGAATTGAACCCGGGATCTCTCAGCCAAGTAATTTACCTGTACCATCCAGCAGGCATCCCAGTCCCTCAAATACATCAAAGAATTCCTCCAACATACCATTTGCACCATGAATTGTAGGCAATGTCCAGCGCACACCTGTGGTCGACGCATGTGTAGGCATTGGCACCCTTCAGCTGCATGGGTGAAACCTTAGACATCTGTGAGAGACAGAGAGATTGACAAATAATATAGAGGGAGAGGAAGATAACAGTGAGATACAGGGATTTTAACACGATAATGAGGTTAACCTGGTAGCAGCGATGGGCCAAATTTGTGGCTTTACCGTGTAGCAGCGACAGGCCAAATTTGTGCCATGATATAAACCCCCAAAAATAGATGATACATAATCTGATCGCAAATGCTTTGATATATATGAAATGGTTTGTGTGAGGGGTGATTTTTTCTCATTTTTCTCGCTTGGAGGGACCATTAAGAAACATGATCCCCGCTGCTACTAGGTTAATATCTGTGTTTTTATGAGCGTTTTTTTCAAGTTCATTGTGCAGAGGAAGGGTCAGACTACCACCAGGGTCATTAAACTACCTCTGGAAATGCCCCAAATACCTATGAAAGCCTTGTCAAGTATTTATTTTCTACAACAAAGGAGACAGCTCAAGGGCACACACAAAAAAGGAAACTATATTAAAAAAGCCCGCTACTCGCTGCTCCCAAATACCATGTGTCAATTCCTGTGCAGATGACAAAAACCTGGATCTTCAAGTCCCTCCCTGTCTTAGCCTGTGGGGGGAGTCTCAACGCCCTGCCCCTGCTGTGGGTGGTGTGGGGGGGTGTGGGGGTCTGGTGCAGGGCCCACAGCTCCACCGTCAGGCTCAGGGGGGAGTCTCCAGGTCCGACAGGTGCTGGGGAGGGAAGGCACCATATCAGAACACTCCTTACCCTGAGAGCATGTCAAGATATGTAACATTGCAACATTCAGTAGATATGTACCATTAAAACCTCTCTTGAACCCAGCCAGTAAAACCTCTCTTGAACCCAGCTATTAAAACCTCTTGTAAACCCAGCCAGTAAAACCTCTCTTGAACCCAGCTATTAAAACCTCTCTTGAACCCAGCTATTAAAACCTCTTGTAAACCCAGCCATTAAAACCTCTTGTAAACCCAGCTATTAAAACCTCTCTTGAACCCAGCTATTAAAACCTCTTGTAAACCCAGCCATTAAAACCTCTCTTGAACCCAGCTATTAAAACCTCTTGTAAACCCAGCTATTAAAACCTCTTGTAAACCCAGCTATTAAAACCTCTTGTAAACCCAGCTATTAAAACCTCTCTTGAACCCAGCTATTAAAACCTCTTGCAAACCCAGCTATTAAAACCTCTTGTCATCCCAGCCATTAAAACCTCTCTTGAACCCAGCTATTAAAACCTCTCTTGAACCCAGCTATTAAAACATCTTGTAAACCCAGCCATTAAAACCTCTTGTAAACCCAGCCATTAAAACCTCTCTTGAACCCAGCCATTAAAACCTCTTGTAAACCCAGCCATTAAAACCTCTCTTGAACCCAGCTATTAAAACCTCTTGTAAACCCAGCCATTAAAACCTCTTGTAAACCCAGCCATTAAAACCTCTCTTGAACCCAGCTATTAAAACCTCTCTTGAACCCAGCTATTAAAACCTCTCTTGAACCCAGCTATTAAAACCTCTCTTGAACCCAGCCATTAAAACCTCTTGTAAACCCAGCCATTAAAACCTCTTGTAAACCCAGCCATTAAAACCTCTTGTAAACCCAGCCATTAAAACCTCTTGTAAACCCAGCCATTAAAACCTCTTGTAAACCCAGCCATTAAAACCTCTTGTAAACCCAGCTATTAAAACCTCTTGTAAACCCAGCCATTAAAATCTTACCTTATCGCTTGTGTGAGTCTTCCCCTGCATAGGAACAGCTGCGTCATCCAGGGGTAGACCAGGGAATCAACCACTCATATCCACAGTAGACCAGGCAATCGACCACTCCTCCAGGGGCCGGTAGACCAGGAATTCAACCACTCAGCGGATGACCAGTGTTGTGTAGCTCTCCAGTCTGAAATCGAGGGAGTTTGTAACCTAACCGATCATGGATATTAATCAGTGTTTTTACTCAAAGACAAACTGTGTGCGATGAACATTCAGCGACTAGGAAATAATCACTGGATATTTACGACACAATAACAAAAATATCCGAAGCCACACCTGAACCATTGGGTACCTGCGACATTATCAGTAAAGGCAATTAGGACACTCACTCACCAGGACGTCTCAGAACAAGTGCGCCGAGGACTATTATGGAGGCTAACATGGCGGTAGTCCGGGGCGTGGAACCTCATCAACCGTAGCGGTGTGTTCTGTGGTTGAGGCTCGGCCGTGGAGGTTTCTTGTAGACCCGGGTGGATGTGGTAATGCCCGGGTGGAGCAGCAACGGCCGTAGAGGGTTGGGATGTACACTGTAGACTCTTATGTATACTGTAGAGTCTTCCATGGCAAACGTTGCCCGTTCTTTACTAACTAGAGAGAGAGAAAGACACAGAGAGAGATTGAGAGATAGAGAGACAGACAGAGACAGAGACAGAGAGACAGATTGAGAGAGAGAGACAGAGCAACACACACACACACAGACGTACGCACAGTGCAGTGAGGGAGAATTAAGCAACACACACACACAGACGTACACAGTGCTGGGAGGGAGAATTAAGCAACACACACACACACACAGACGTACACAGTGCTGGGAGGGAGGAAGGACAGGCAGCATGGCGGTACATTGTTTATTACGGAACGAAATTCGCGTTACAGCTGCAAGGTGCTCTCAACCACAATGCCTTACAAAACCAGCAGTAGTTACCTCCTCCTGCTGCAGCGACCTCCCCAAGACGGAGGGCCCCCAGACCCCGCCCAGCGAGGATGCGCCTCCCCGGCCACCTGGTCAAAGCCTGGTCAACCAGTCAGCCAGAGAGGTGCGCCCCCGCCGACAGGGCCCAGAAGCCTTCCGCATCGGGCGGGTCACCACAGCCTCCTCTTCTTGCTGCTCAGGAACACAACAGGCTAAAAGGCAACAGTTACACACACGGACATATAAAAAAAAGAAATCCTAACCGACATCTCAGAGGGAGACGCCCAAAGGCGGCAGACTCAAACGCAGAACGGAAAACACCCGTTCTGTGAAAGAGCCAACCGTCGTACCCCTAACACCTAGGCCCCACCAGCCTCCTCCTGTGAGGAAAACTGGTCCTCCGTTTGGGCAGCTCGTCAGGAGCTACCCTGACGGCAAAGCTGTAACACAGACTGGCCCGCGTACAACTCCGCCGCCTAAACTATCACCTTGCCAGACCTCCCTACGGGAGAATCTGACATCTATCTGCGCGTCTTTCAAGCGTTGCTCCGACTCCCTAACCGCCCGACCACCCGTCCGCCGCCCGTTCCCACGTCGCCCGCCGTCCGCCCATCCGCCCCCCCCCTACCCGCCGCAAGCGTGCGAGCAGAGGTACGACGAGCGTCAGTGCGGCGGAACGTAGCGTCGGGTTCCGTGCGTTCGTCGTGTGGCCGTCGGTTCAGCGTGAACGCTGCTGCCTGCCTACCTGACCGAGGGTGGGGTGCCCGCCCGACCCGACCGCAAGGTGGCCTGCCTAACTATCTTATGTCCCGACTGACAGCCTAACCACCAGATAGCTTGCCTGTCACCTGCTAGCCTGACTGCCAGGTGGCACACCGCCCGTCGGCCTGATGGACAGACGGCCACGCCCATGCCTTCCTGACACAGTGATTAGCTAAGTCCCCACACAAAAAAGACACTCACACAAAAAAAAAACTCACACACCCTACATAACCTGCACCGTAGTGCTACCCCAAACCTCAGCAGCTCCCGCGTTGCACACCGCCACCGCCGTTGGTCGCCCGGCAGCATCCACCCAGCGCCTGCCAGGGACAACAGCTAAAGAGCTAGGGAGGAAGGGGGTTATGGGGAAAAAAACATGCATAGAAATGAAATCCTAGCAGTCACACAGCAACACACAGCAAAAGGTCAAACACACGGCAGGCCTGCCATCACACACACAAACACACACAGCACACACTAAACCAAATACCGTGGATATACCGTAGTGACGTGATGTGATGTCCTCGCTGCACGCGCCTCCGGACTGCCACACACACACACACACGCTAGCTATTGGGTATAAACACACGGGAAAAAGGCATAGAAAAAAAAGACATCCTAAATAAAATAACACACACAAGCACTCAGCGGGGGTTTGGGGAGGCAGACGGAGGAGGGCCAGTTGGCATGGGAAAGGGGAATCGCCCTGCCCAGGAGATGGATATGGTCTTGGCACCCCCCCCCTGGCGTGAAGGTTACCCAACACACCAGGCGGTAAGGCTCGACACAACCCAAATCCCAGGAGGCTCATCCCCCAACCCACTTCCAGCCCACCAACCATTCTACCCCACCCTCCCTTACCCACTAAGTACCCACAGGCATACACCAAAAAAGACTCACTCCCATCAGACTCCTTGGAAGAAGGCAGCCTGATCCACCTAATAAAAAAGCCAGGCTCAACCTTACGGAAGAGTCTGGCAAAACGTCGGCGGAGACAACGCGAAAGACTAACGCCTGGCCAAGCAGAGCCCGACCGCTCTGACACCCGGAAGAGAGGCCAGAGTAGCTAGAGTCGGCTTCCTCCTACGGAGAAAACCGACAAAAAAACTTCAGACATCTCGGAGGGAGACCGTCTGAAGGTGGAAGACTCAAACGCAGAACGGAGTCACACCCGTTCTGTGAAAGAGCCAACCGTTGTTACACCTAACACCCTAACACCCTAACACCCTACACCAGCTAAACAAACACCCTACACCCTGACGTGCTGCTCCCGCGCTGCGCCGATGCTCTCCGCTTACGCGCCTCTGAAAGAACAAGACCGACTTAGACACAACCCAGGAGACTGACGGAGAATTAGACACACTATGAAAATTATACTAGAGCAACAGTATTTAATGATCTTGTTATTTGACTGATTATCATTTCATTACTATTATTGGTATTGTTATATTCATTACTATTATTGGTATTATTATATTCATTACTATTATTGGTATTATCATAATCATTATCATTGTTTACCTGGGCGCCAGAGGATACAGGCAAAGGGTGACACACACGGCCACCTCCATCAACGTGTCTCTCCAGGCGGGGCAACACACTGGAAGTACAGGGAGACTCAGACATGCGGAGAGGCAGCGGCAGAGACATCCAGACATCTTGGCTCAGACACAGGTGGCTGCTCCATTAACCCGGCAGCAGTGACGGGCCAAGTTTGTGGCTTTACCGTGTAGCAGCGATGGGCCAAGTTTGTGCCATGATATTTAAACCCCCCAAAATAGATGATGCATAATCTGATCACAAATGCTTTGATATATATTATGAAATGGTTTGTGTGTCCAAACTCCTTATGCAAGAGTTAAGAACATAAGGAGTCTGCAAGAGGCTGGTTAGGCTATACAAGGCCATGGCTTTATCTAACCTCTTCTTGAATGTATCTATGGTATTGGCACCCACAACATGGCCCCCAAGCCTGTTCCACTCATCCACCACTCTGTTAGTAAACCAATTCTTGCCTATGTCTTTGTTGAATCTGAATTTGTCTAACTTAAAACCATTGCCACGCGTCCTACCTGGCTCTTTTACTATCAAAATCTTATTGACATCCCCTTTATTAAATCCCTTCATCCATTTATAGACTTCGATCAAGTCTCCTCGCAACCTTCGCCTTTCTAGCGAGTGTAGATTTAACTGCTTCAGCCTGTCTTCATAAGGCAAGTTTCTCACCCCCTGAATCATCTTTGTCATCCTCCTCTGTACAGATTCTAACATCTTGATATCCATTCTATAGTAGGGGGACCAGAACTGAACCGCATAATCGAGATGAGGTCTAACTAGTGTTAAGTAAAGTTTGAGGATGACTTCAGCACTCCTATTGCTTACGCTCCTTGAGATGAAACCAAGTACTCTGTTGGCCCAATTTTTGGCCTGAATGCATTGAGCCCTAGGACGGAGGTCAACGCTCACTAGGACTCCTAAGTCTCTCTCAAGCCCAGACCTGCTTAGAGGAGTGCCATTTAAGGAGTAATTGAGTGAGGGATGATTCCTACCTACACTCAGAATGCTACACTTCCCAACATTGAATTCCATCTGCTACTTCCCCGCCCAATCATATAGTCTGTCAAGCTCATCCTGGAAAACGGTAGCGTCCCTGTCTGATTGGATTACTCTACTGATTTTGGTATCATCTGCGAACTTGCTGACATCACTACTAATTCCTGTGTCCGAGTCATTGATGTAAATAATAAAAAGCAGAGGACCCAGCACCGACCCCTGAGGGACTCCACTCGTAACACTGCCCCATTCAGATTTTTTACCATTGAACTGCACTCTCTGCTTCCTACCACTGAGCCACGCCCTGATCCAGTTCAAAACTTTACCAGCTACGCCGTGAGCCTGTAATTTTAGTAATAGCCGGTGATGAGGGACTTTGTCGAACGCTTTACTGAAATCTAGATACAATATGTCATAGTTTTCATCTCGGTCAACTGCCTCGATTACTTTAGTGTAGAAGGAAAACATGTTAGTAAGGCAAGACCTACCCTTTGTGAATCATGAATTAAATTATGCTTTTCTAGATGGTCCAGAATGCTCCCGGCTATAATTTGTGGCTTTACCGTGTAGCAGCGACGGGCCAAATTTGTGGCTTTACTGTGAAGCAGCGATGGGCCAAATTTGTGGCTTTACCGTGTAGCAGCGACGGGCCAAATTTGTGCCATGATTTAAACTCCCCAAAATAGATGATGCATAATCTGATCACAAATGCTTTGATATATATTATGAAATGGTTTGTGTGAGGGTGATTTTTCTAATTTTTCTCGCTTGGAGGGACCATTAAGAAACATGACCCATGCTGCTACCACCACCACCGGGGTAAGGTCAACAAAATTGTAATGCCAAAATTTAATTAAGTATGGGAAAGATAGAAATTAGGGAGGATAAGTAGTTTTAAGTATTTTTAAGAATATATAAATTCCATCTCTATCTCTCACGTACTTAACTGAATTTTTCTAAACTATAAATGGTCAAATCATCACTGATCTCCTCTATTATGCATATATAATCATTTTTGCAATTCCTAACATTATATACTCATTTAAATAATTTTTCACACATATATATAAATACTACTCTTACATATACCCAATACTGTCCAACCCCTCATGCAAGAGTTAACCAGCATCTTCATTCTTTCATCCCTATACTGTCCAACCCCTTATGCAAGAGTTAACCAGCATCTTCATTCTTTCATCCCTATACTGTCCAAACCCATTATGCAAGAGTTAACCAGCATCTTCATTCTTTCATCCCTATACTGTCCAAACCCTTTATGCAAGAGTTAACCAGCATCTTCATTCTTTCATCCCTATACTGTCCAACCCCTTATGCAAGAGTTAACCAGCATCTTCATTCTTTCATCCCTATACTGTCCAAACCCATTATGCAAGAGTTAACCAGCATCTTCATTCTTTCATCCCTATACTGTCCAAACCCATTATGCAAGAGTTAACCAGCATCTCCACTCTTTCATCCCTATACTGTCCAAACCCATTATGCAAGAGTTAACCAGCATCTCCACTCTTTCATCCCTATACTGTCCAACCCCTTATGCAAGAGTTAACCAGCATCTTCATTCTTTCATCCCTATACTGTCCAAACCCATTATGCAAGAGTTAACCAGCATCTTCATTCTTTCATCCCTATACTGTCCAAACCCCTTATGCAAGAGTTAACCAGCATCTTCATTCTTTCATCCCTATACTGTCCAAACCCATTATGCAAGAGTTAACCAGCATCTTCATTCTTTCATCCCTATACTGTCCAAACCCATTATGCAAGAGTTAACCAGCATCTTCATTCTTTCATCCCTATACTGTCCAAACCCATTATGCAAGAGTTAACCAGCATCTTCATTCTTTCATCCCTATACTGTCCAAACCCATTATGCAAGAGTTAACCAGCATCTTCATTCTTTCATCCCTATACTGTCCAAACCCATTATGCAAGAGTTAACCAGCATCTCCACTCTTTCATCCCTATACTGTCCAAACCCATTATGCAAGAGTTAACCAGCATCTTCATTCTTTCATCCCTTACACTGGTAAACTCTGGAGCATCCTTCCTGTGTCTATATCTCCTTCTGCCTTCGACTTGAATTCTCTCACGAGGAATGACGTATCGAGACACCTCTCCTCCCGAAACTGACCTCTCTTTCGGCCGCTCATAACTTTTGTCTCTGAAGGAGCAGCAATTAACCCAAGAACATCGGCAGACCCTTTTCTGGGGTTTCACGAGTCATGGCTGTGGTACGGTGGACCCTAAAAAGGGCTCGCCATAAAACCCCTGATTCAAGCTAATTGTAGGTGGTTGTGGCATACCGCAACCCACCATGCATGATAAGTGGTGCAGTAAGGTCACGGCAGACTGAATTAGCTATCCATACAGTAATCACTTGTCAAATTCTTTAAAGTAGACAACAAGCGACTCTCGGCTAGATGTCACGCGTCACAAGACTGTTTATTTTGTGACAAACACCACACAGAGTGGAGTTTGAGTAAAAGAAATATTCTTAATGGCTTTATAGTTATGAGAGGAGCAAGTGCTCTGATGTACGTTCCATGCTCTTTTCTTAGTCTCAAAATGCAGTGTAATTTTGCCATTTCTCGGCCACTTCTCGGCTTTCCCATTGCCGACGCCCACGGGTTAAGCCCTTCCCTGCGGAGGATCTATATAGAGACGTTTGGAAATTGGGACTTTTTGTCGGCGCGTCTGTGTATAGACGTTTGCTCTCATTTGCCCTCATTAGATAGTATCATGGCGCCACTATAAACACTCGCCTGCGCCAGAACGGGCTGGGCCGACCCCCCCAAAAAATAGAAGATTCCTTACTACTGACAAAATGAACAAAATAAATTATTATTAGGCATCTCAAACCCCTGGACACTTGCCAACATTGCCTCTCAAGGACAGTCACCCTTGTGCCTTGTTGGATATGTGTAATTCACCGACGAGAGTATTTTCTAAATCCTTCCTATTTCTCAACACGTCCTCTGCGTGTATCGAAATAACACGAGGAATTAATCAAGATCAGGGTATTCGCCGGCTGCCTGGGATTGAACCCGCGACCAGCGTGACGGGAGAGCCACTCACTCCTTACCGAGTCGGCCAAAGAGGTGCCCCCCTGGCTAAGTGGGTTATGGGAGGCTCGTTCATCAGGCCATCGCCGCACTACATATGCAACGCACATCAGCTGACACTGGGAATTTTTGCATTTTTCCTAGTTTCTTTTATTATTATAGTCTATCATGTCAAGGAGTAGGAGACCTCTTGAGCCGGAGGAAATGACTCCTTTGGTAGCTGAGGATATAGATGCTGATTTTTTTGGATGATTTTGATGATCCTGACTCATGTACCATCAGTGGTTACACTCTAAACCTTCATTTGAATGTATCAATATACATATAACCAGTCTAACTTAACCCTTTCATTGCTAAACGCTTGCAGTGGGCGTTAGGCGTATTTGCTGGTGGTGCTAAACGCTCACTGCGACCACCAGCCGCACTAAAATCTCCCGTGTATGAGAGTGTTCCAAACAGTAAGTAATTCTCACAACACAGGATTGACAAGTGAGTGTTTTCTACTAAACTTGGTGGAAAATCATGTCAGCCCTGCTGCCGGGAAGGGGTTAACGGGCTTTTTCTAAACCTATTTTCTCATTGCCCTAGAGTGGTTTCTTTAGCTGTAAAAAACAATATCCATTATCCACACAACTATATCAAAATGCTTACCGGTCTCCCCAGCTGAAGAGGTCACGGACAGAGGAGGTCATGTGCGCCTCCCCAAGCCCATGTCCCCCGGCGTCCATCTCCCGGAACACTGCCACACAAACAAACGCTAGCTATGGGTATAAAAAAAGATTACGTGCAAAAAGTTCACACACAAAAATACATCCTAACAAAATAATAGTGCGAAGGCATAACGCCAACGCACACACACACACAATCATACGACAGGCCTGCCATTCACACACAGACGCACACACAAGAGAACCCACTTAACCAAACCGTTGGTGTCGTCGCGATGAGTCCTCTGCATGGTCCGTCCGCGGCATCCTGCAAAAACAGAAAGGCATATTAGAAAAGGGAACATTAAGGGCCGCTTCCACAGTCCATCACAGTCTTTGTAACACTCCTGAACCAAGCTATAGAATCCCATACTGTTCAAAATGGTGCGGTCTTCGATGACACACTAAATACAAAGAGCTTTTCCTGTATTGTGTCGTCAAATTTGTGGACTTGAATAAAAACAGGATCTCAGCTTACTCATCTCCCTTCTCTTCCCTTTCCTTCATATCATAAACACAGCTTTTCCTGTATAGTCTTGTCTAATTTGTGAACTTGAATATAAACAGGATCTCGGCTCACTCGTCTCCCAATCTCATCTCCCTTCTCTTCCCTTTCCTTTGTAGCATAAATATACAAGACCTTTCCTGTATAGTCTCGTCAAATTTGTGAACTTGAATATAAACAGGATCTCGGCTCACTCGTCTCCCAATCTCATCTCCCTTCTCCTCCCTTTCCTTCGTATCATGACAATATAAGACCTTTCCTGTATAGTCTCGTCAAATTTGTGAACTTGAATATAAACAGGATCTCGGCTCACTCGTCTCATCTCCCTTCTCCTCCCTTTCCTTCGTAGCATAAACACACAAGACCTTTCCTGTATAGTCTTGTCAAATTTGTGAACTTGAATATAAACAGGATCTCGGCTCACTCGTCTCCTAATCTCATCTCCCTTCTCCTCCCTTTCCTTCGTAGCATAAACACACAAGACCTTTCCTGTATAGTCTCGTCAAATTTGTGAACTTGAATATAAACTCCAGACACCGTACAAGGAAATTTCGAAGGCTCTGGTATTGGTTTTGGAGCTTACTAACCCATCATGAGGAACTGTGAAACTGGGCCTTAGACACGGATGCAGAATTATAGCCATGCAAAAGGCAAATTACTTATATATAGTACATGAAACTGGCCATCACGGGGAGTTAACTCATGGCAAAATATATTACTAACCCCGGAAATTAAGTGAGACTGAAAATTTAAAGAAGCATTATGTGAGAGAGCACCGTGCAGGGCTTAGTAACAAGGATTTCGGTTAATTTACATTCACGTACGGATTGAGATATCGGCAAGGCTTGAAGCTGCCGATATCTTTACATGGAAGAGGCGCCTGGCTGGGACGGACAATTATACAGGGACAAAGCAAACTAGGACTGACAATTATACAGTGACAAAACAAACTAGGACTAACAATTATACAGTGACAAAACTAGATAGGATTGACAATTATACAGTGACAAAACAAACTAGCAAGCAGAGCCGGGCACCACAAACACACTGGAAGGAACCTTGAGCGAAAGATAACTTAGACATTACTTAAAAGGAAGGAAGGGATGAAGATAGCCAGAGGAGGAGGAGAAGGAGGAAGAGAGAGAATGGACGATAGGAAATAGGATGCAAGATTTGACCGCCAGAAAGAACGTCACTCAAAGGATAACTTAGACATTAATTAAAAGGAAGGAAGGGATGAAGATATATATATAGAGAGGAGGAGGAGGAGGAGGAGGAGAGAGAATGGATGATAGGGAAATGAGATGCAAGATTTGACCACCAGAAAGAATTATAAACGTTAATTAAGCAAAAGATAACTTATTTATTAAAAGGAAGGAAGGGTTGAAGATAGACAGAGGAGGAGGAGGAGGAGGAGGAGGAGAGAGTAAACTTAAGACTAAAAACAATCACTTGATATCATTTAGTATTCCATAATGTTGCCGAGCTCTGCAAACTAGTCACTCCCAATGATTAGACAGCTAACCAGTGATAGCCTATCCTCACTAACACACTGAGGACATATGTTGACCTAAATTGACCTATCTATCTTGGTGTGACTCTCCGTGATGTCTCCCCTGCTTGGCCCGGCATCTCCGCGGTCCCACACGAGTCCGGCCTCTGTCACGGCAGCTCTGGGAAGACAAAACATATCTGACAGAAAACATACTGCATGACACACGAGGCTGGTCCATATACATACTGCATGACACACGAGGCTGGTCCATATACATACTGCATGACACACGAGGCTGGTCCATATACATACTGACCATATACATTCTGCATGACACACGAGTCTGGTCCTCTTACATACTTCATGACACACGAGGCTGGTCCATTTACATACTTCATGACACACGAGGCTGGTCCATACATACTGCAAACATCCATCACCATTAAGTCAATACCCCATCCATCACCATTAAGCCAACACATCCATCACCATTAAGCCAACACATCCATCACCATTAAGTCAATACCCCATCACCATTAAGTCACATCCATCACCATTAAGTCAACACATCAATCAACATTAAGCACACACCACCATCACCATTCAGCCAACACATCCATCACCATTAAGCCAACACATCCATCACCATTAAGCCAACACATCCATCACCATTAAGCCAACACATCCATCACCATTAAGCCAACACATCCATCACCATTAAGCCAACACATCCATCACCATTAAGCCAACACATCCATCACCATTAAGCCAACACATCCATCACCATTAAGCCAACACATCCATCACCATTAAGACAACACATCCATCACCATTAAGACAAAACCACCATCACCATTAAGCCAACACATCCATCACCATTAAGCCAACACATCCATCACCATTAAGCCAACACATCCATCACCATTAAGTCAATACCCCCATCACCATTAAGCCAACACATCCATCACCATTAAGCCAACACATCCATCACCATTAAGTCAATACCCCCATCACCATTAAGCCAACACATCCATCACCATTAAGCCAACACATCCATCACCATTAAGCCAACACATCCATCACCATTAAGCCAACACATCCATCACCATTAAGCCAACACATCCATCACCATTAAGCCAACACATCCATCACCATTAAGCCAACACATCCATCACCATTAAGCCAACACATCCATCACCATTAAGCCAACACATCCATCACCCTTAAGACACAACATCCATCACCATTAAGCCAACACATCCATCACCATTAAGCCAACACATCCATCACCATTAAGCCAACACATCCATCACCATTAAGTCAATACCCCCATCACCATTAAGCCAACACATCCATCACCATTAAGTCAATACCCCCATCACCATTAAGCCAACACATCCATCACCATTAAGCCAACACATCCATCACCATTAAGCCAACACATCCATCACCATTAAGCCAACACATCCATCACCATTAAGCCAACACATCCATCACCATTAAGCCAACACATCCATCACCATTAAGCCAACACATCCATCACCATTAAGTCAACACCCCCATCACCATTAAGCCAACACATCCATCACCATTAAGCCAACACATCCATCACCATTAAGCCAACACATCCATCACCATTAAGCCAACACATCCATCACCATTAAGCCAACACCCCCATCACCATTAAGCCAACACATCCATCACCATTAAGCCAACACATCCATCACCATTAAGCCAACACATCCATCACCATTAAGCCAACACATCCATCACCATTAAGCCAACACATCCATCACCATTAAGCCAACACATCCATCACCATTAAGCCAACACCCCAACACCACTAAGCCAACACATCCATCACCATTAAGCCAACACATCCATCACCATTAAGCCAACTCATCCATCACCCTTATGTCAATTACCCCATCACCATTAAGCCAACACATCCATCACCATTAAGCCAACACATCCATCACCATTAAGCCAACACATCCATCACCATTAAGCCAACACATCCATCACCATTAAGCCAACACATCCATCACCATTAAGTCAATACCCCCATCACCATTAAGCCAACACATCCATCACCATTAAGCCAACACATCCATCACCATTAAGCCAACACATCCATCACCATTAAGCCAACACATCCATCACCATTAAGCCAACACATCCATCACCATTAAGCCAACACATCCATCACCATTAAGTCAATACCCCCATCACCATTAAGCCAACACATCCATCACCATTAAGTCAATACCCGCATCACCATTAAGCCAACACATCCATCACCATTAAGCCAACACATCCATCACCATTAAGCCAACACATCCATCACCATTAAGCCAACACATCCATCACCATTAAGCCAACACATCCATCACCATTAAGCCAACACATCCATCACCATTAAGCCAACACATCCATCACCATTAAGTCAATACCCCCATCACCATTAAGTCAATACCCCCATCACCATTAAGCCAACACATCCATCACCATTAAGCCAACACATCCATCACCATTAAGTCAATACCCCCATCACCATTAAGCCAACACATCCATCACCATTAAGCCAACACATCCATCACCATTAAATTAAGCCAACACATCCATCACCATTAAGCCAACACATCCATCACCATTAAGTCAATACCCCATCACCATTAAGTCAACACATCCATCACCATTAAGTCAATACCCCCATCACCATTAAGCCAACACATCCATCACCATTAAGTCAATACCCCCATCACCATTAAGCCAACACATCCATCACCATTAAGTCAATACCCCCATCACCATTAAGCCAACACATCCATCACCATTAAGCCAACACATCCATCACCATTAAGCCAACACATCCATCACCATTAAGTCAACACATCCATCACCATTAAGCCAACACATCCATCACCATTAAGCCAACACATCCATCACCATTAAGCCAACACATCCATCACCATTAAGCCAACACATCCATCACCATTAAGCCAATACCCCCATCACCATTAAGTCAATACCCCCATCACCATTAAGCCAACACATCCATCACCATTAAGTCAATACCCATCACCATTAAGTCAATACCCCATCACCATGAAGCCAACACACCCTTCAACATTAAGTCAATACAACCCTCACCATTAAGCCAACACATCCATCACCATTAAGCCAACACATCCATCACCATTAAGCCAACACATCCATCACCATTAAGTCAATACCCCCATCACCATTAAGCCAACACATCCATCACCATTAAGCCAACACATCCATCACCATTAAGCCAACACCCCCATCACCATTAAGCCAACACATCCATCACCATTAAGTCAACACATCCATCACCATTAAGCCAACACATCCATCACCATTAAGTCAATACCCCCATCACCATTAAGCCAACACATCCATCACCATTAAGTCAATACCCCCATCACCATTAAGCCAACACATCCATCACCCTTTTTCTCTCTCTCTCCTTCCTTATTCTCTCTCTTCTCCTCTCCTCTCTCCTCTCTCTCTCTCTCTCTCTCTCTCTCTCTCTCTCTCTCTCTCTCTCTCTCTCTCTCTCTCTCTCTCTCTCTCTCTCTCTCTCTCTCTCTCTCTCTTATTCTCTCTCTCTCTTATTCTCTCTCTCTCTCCCTCTCCCTTATTCTCTCTCTCTCCCTCTCCCTTATTCTCTCTCACTCTCCCTCTCCCAGTGAAAACCCTAACAACTCTGAACACTCCAAGGACTGTCTTACCATAGATCACATTAATGGCCAATCCCTACTCGCAAACTTTGATGAAATAAAATGTTAATGAGTGACAGAAATACAGATATTCTTTGCGTCAGCGAAACATGGCTCTCCCCTTACACTCCCGACACATACATCAACATTCCCAATTATAAAGTGTTCAGGTGCGACGGCGGCCGAGGTGCAGGTGTCTGTCTCTATGTTAGTGATACCCTTGCTTCTGAAATAATAGACACTAAAATAACTAAACAAACAGGGACTGAAGACATATGGGTCCGAGTGCAGTGCAGGATATTACCATCTGTCATAGTAGGATGTATTTACAGACACCCAAAGGCTCTCACTAATTCATATGATCATATAACTGAAACTATACGATCTATTATGCTTCATGAAAAAACATTCCTAGTACTAGGCGACCTAAATGACGACCTTCTCTCGCCTACCAGCAAACTCTCACGCTTACTAAAGAATAATAAACTAACACAACTAATAAGCAAACCCACACGACTAACCCCCACCACTGCTACACTACTGGATGTAATAATAACCAATAACCCTGACCTCATATTACACAGTGACGTAATCCCTAACCCTATAGATGATCACGATCTTATAACATCAACAGTCAATATGAAAAGCCAAAACGAATACCAGTTATAAAAACATTCAGAGACTTAAAGTTAAAAGATAAATTCTGCGAAAGCCTGCTAAACAACGTCACCGAACTGAATCAAATATTAAACACGGATAATGTTAATGACCAAGTGAGCATACTAACTTCAGTGTTCACCAGATGCTTAGACAACCTTGCTCCAATGGTAACACGTGAAATAAAACGGCCCCCTGCTCCCTGGATCAACAATGAAATTAATGAATGTAAAAATCTCAGAAATACAACACAACGTAACCTCAAAAACAATAGAAAAGATAAAATACTACAAGATAGGTACAGATACCTGAAGAAACGCGTAAAAACCCTAATTAATATGTCCAAAAATAATTACTATCAGTCCCAACTCAAAGATTGCAAAGGTAATACGTCTGCCACCCTGAAAATATTACATACGAGATGAAAAAAAACATAAATTAGGACTTGCATCGAAAATAACAGCTCTGAGGGCGTGGTTGTCCCTTTCTGGGCCAAGGCAACAAAGTTTTGCATATTCACACAAAATCTCGCGGCACTCACTCCCATACACTTTACAATAAGTGCTATGGCCGGACAATCCCACTGTCCGAATCATCACCCCTCTCCCCTACTTAAGGACGGGGCTTGTAGATGAGGGCGGGATTCGAACCGAGTCCAACATTTACGTGGGCGGGTACGGAGCACAGACACATAACATGGAAGTGCTGAGGGCGGGATTCGAACCGAGTCCAACATTTACGTGGGCGGGTACGGAGCACAGACACATAACATGGAAGTGCTGAGGGCGGGATTCGAACCGAGTCCAACATTTACGTGGGCGGGTACGGAGCACAGACACATAACATGGAAGTGCTGAGGGCGGGTATCGAACCGAGTCCAACATTTACGTGGCGGGGTACGGCACACAGACACATAATGTGGCGGGTATCGAGACCCGGGAGATACATAGTCGGGGGCCGTAACACATAAACACTTAGCAGATACGGGAGCAGCGGGTTCAGGCGAAGCGCTCCCGCCACCAACACACAGAATGATGGACGGAGACTTGTGGAGGAGGTGGAGGTTTGTGAGAGACTGAAGGGCTGACGGAAGGTACAGGGTGCAGAAAGGAAGGGAGTGCGCTTGTCCCGCCAACTCTTCTTTGTGTGTGTGATAGCTGTTCGGCGTAGTCCGCTTGTTTGCCTGTTGGTGGGGGGGGGAGCAGGCCTCTAGTTAACGGTCGTGTGTGTGTGTGTGTGTGTGTGTGTGTGTGTGCGTAATAGTTGTTCCGTGTAATTCGCTTGTTTGCCTGTTGGAAGGGGCGGAGCAAGCCTATTGTTAAGGGTTCTGTGTGTGTGTGTGTGTGTGTGTGTGTGTGTTAACGGCCACTTTGAATGTCGTTAAGCCCAGGGTGTGGCGTCATGAGACATCCGGGTATCATGAGACATCCCATATCCTCATATACCTGAATTTCGACAAGGTACCGTGTCTTTTGTCATCTGCTTTTTTTTTTTGTCGGGGTCTGTCCCACCCAAGTTTATTTATTTTATCATGAAAGCAAATGATGACGTATGTGTGTGTGTATATAACGAGGATATTAACAATCACTCTTCTTCTTCTTCTTGTGACCTAATAAGCCTTGCATCGCTATTTAAGTCCTCATTAGTACTGTTTTACACTTAGATGTTTCACTTAGTCACTCCATGATAGTAAAGTTTACGTTCCGCGATGGTAAAATATGGATATGGGATGTCTCACGACACCGGATGGCAGATGACACCACACCTCTCATAATATTATACGGGCTAGTTAAACGTGTGTGTGTGTGTGTGTGTGTGTGTGTGTGTGTGTGTGTGTGTGTGTGTAATTTATCATATCCTGATCACGGGCCCGATCCGAATAAGCTCATTACAATTATAAATGTCCTGGATATTTTAAGATGTCCAGGCTATTAACATTTCAGTATATTTATCTTAGGGAATTCGTTATCTTCCTGGGCTTCTGTTTAAGGTTTTTCTTTTATCACAATGTATTCTGAAAATGTCTCAAATAAGTAGTTTCATATATTTATCAAACTTTGTAAAGCTTAATTTTTAACTATTTTTTTAGCCAGTAAAGACACAAGAGCTCTGTATATTTTAGTGACTATATAAAGATTTTACTGAAGTGCTGAATGTGGACTAGAAATTGGAAATGTTCTTATATTAACGGAATTATTAGCATTCTTAAATAACTTCCGATTTATGTATGATGTTTTGGTTTTATGTATATTTGTGGTCAATAAATATCTATCTATCTATCTGTCAGTGTGTGTGTGTGTGTGTGTGTGTGTGTGTGTGTGTGTGTGTGTGTGTGTGTGTGTGTGTGTGTGTGTGTGTGTGTGGGCGGGGGTGATCTCCGACCATTATACGAGTTAGTTAATGTGTATGTGTGTGTGATAGATAGATAGGTAGATAGACAGACAGAGAGAGAGAGAGAGAGAGAGAGTACTGATTGCGATATTTCTCTCTCTCTCTCTCTCTCTCTCTCTCTCTCTCTCTCTCTTTCCTTGTTTTTGGCCCTTGACCAATTTCCATTCAGATATAGTGTATGGAGAAACGAAATGGTACACACACACACACACACACACACACACACACACACACACACACACACACACACACGGCCCGGTAGCTCAGTGGATAGAGCGTCTGCCTCACAACCCGAAGGTGAAGGTAAGTTGGGTTTATCTTCTTTCACGTGTATCCCCTGTTCACCCAGCAGTGAGTAGGTACGCGACGTTAGGCACGGATTAATGACCTCGTTGTCGCGGTGTGTTGTGTGTGAGTGGTCCTACCCAAAGATCGGTACACACACACACAAACACACACACACATGCACACAACTATAGCAGCTCTTGTGAAACTATAAGAGAGAGAGAGAGAAACTATACCCATCAACAATATCATTAATTAACTATAAAATTCAACATAATTATCTTTCATATCCACTAAAAAAAGACAAAATCAACACCTGTCATTATTATTTTCAAGGTAACCGACTATTTTTTCCTTACTATCTTTGCCTGTCTGTCTATCTATTTGTCTGTCTATCTATCTGTTTGTCTGTCTGTCTGCTTGTTTACCTTACATGTTTACCTCAACTCCAGAAATACCTTGACAACTAATATGGCTTGGTTTATTACGATTATTTTCTTCCTTGTTATACCTGTCTGCCCACTCTCTCCAATACCTGAATCACCTTTGAATGAGAAAAAGAAGAGAAAAAGAGAAGAGGTGAGGAGGTGGATAAGAGGAGGAGGAGGAGGAGGAGGAGGGAAATAAGAAAAAAATGAATAATTGATATGAATGACCTCCCCAAGCTCGGCCACCTATATCCTTAAGAAGAGGAGAGGAGGTGGATAAAGAGGAGGAGGAGGAGGAGGAGGAGGAAAGAACGAGAACCCAAATAACTGCCTTCATATATAATTATCGTTTAAATGGTTAATTATTATTGCTTAACCAGGCTCGAACCTCAGCCTGCCAGCGGAGCTTTATCCACTGAGCTACTGGAACGGTGTGTCTGCCTGTCTGTGTGTGTGTGTGTGTGTGTGTGTGTGTGTGTGTGTGTGTCCTTGAAGCCTGGCAGCGCACTAACCGACTGAGCTACGGAGTGGTGTGTGCATGTGTGTGTGTGTGTGTGTGAGAGAGAGAGAGAGAGAGAGAGAGAGAGAGAGCATTAATATCAAAAACGTTATTTACAACACTTTACAGCATTTTCTCTCTCTTTTTAATCTTACGAATTCATCCTCACTTTTCTCGTAATAACAATAATAATAATAATAATAATAATAATAATAATAATAATAATAATAGTAATAATAATAGTAGGTATTAGTATTAGTAGTAGTAGACGTAGTAGTAGTAGTAGTAGTAATAATAATAATAATAATAATAATAATAATAATAATAATAATAATAATAATAATAATAATAGTAGTAGTAGTAGTAGTAGTAGTAGTAGTAGTAGTAATAATAATAATAATAATAATAATAATAATAATAATAATAATAATAAGCACTTACCTCACTTCCTCCCTTGACTTTCTTATTTCAAACCGTATCCAAGCTTTTCCAGGCACTAGGAATGGCACTGCAAGATCACTGGCACCACATTCCCCTCTCAATGGCACTGTGGCACTCGGGAACACGTAATTCCCTCTAAAACTTTAAAATATATAATTGCAACTCCATCCCCCCCTCGCCATTTTTCCCCTTCTCTCATTTTGTCCTATTTATCACATTATCCGAGCTTTCCAGGACCTAGGATTGGCACTGTGACATCACTGGCACCTTTGTCTTCCCTTGATGGCACTGTGGCACTTAGGGAACACGTAACATGCCCAAAAACACGAAAAAAAACGTCGGCACTTGAGTGAACTCCCCTCCTTCACCCGCCATGTTCCCTCCCTCCCCTCAGTTTATCATCGTTTTTTACCTTATTTAGGGGCTCCCAAGGTCTATATATGGCACCCACGTAATCTCTGGCCCTTTTTATCCTTCCTGTGGCACTGTGGTTTGCTGGCACCGCGTACTTAGCGCAAAATAAGTAAAAAGGATTAAGTTTTGCGCTGCGTCACAGACCAACTCAGCTGATTCGCGCGGGAGACTGACTCATTTTCTTCTTCTTCTTCTTCTTCTTCTTCTTTTTCTATTTCTTTTTATCTTCCTATTCTTCATCTACTTGTTTTTCTCGTTGTTTTCCGTGTATTTTTCTTTTTTTCTCTTTTTTTATCTTTTTCTGTTCTCATAAACCTTTTTTCCTCTCTCTCTCTCTCTCTCTCTCTCTCTCTCTCTCTCTCTCTCTCTCTCTCTCTCTCTCTCTCTCTCTCTCTCTCTCTCTCTCTCTCTCTCTCTCTCTCTCTCTGTGCGTTACTGTCTCCCTGTGATTGTCTGATATGTAATTCTATGTAATTCTATGTAATTCTCTCTCTCTCTCTCTCTCTCTCTCTCTCTCTCTCTCTCTCTCTCTCTCTCTCTCTCTCTCTCTCTCTCTCTCTCTCTCTCTCTCTCTCTCTCTCTCTGTGCGTTACTGTCTCCCTGTGATTGTCTGATATGTAATTCTATGTAATTCTCTCTCTCTCTCTCTCTCTCTCTCTCTCTCTCTCTCTCTCTCTCTCTCTCTCTCTCTCTCTCTCTCTCTCTCTCTCTCTCTCTCTCTCTCTCTCTCTCTCTCTCTCTCTCTCTGTGCGTTACTGTCTCCCTGTGATTGTCTGATATGTAATTCTCTCTCTCTCTCTCTCTCTCTCTCTCTCTCTCTCTCTCTGTGTGTGTGTGTGTGTGTGTGTCTCTCTCTCTCTCTCTCTCTCTCTCTCTCACGGTGTGTGTGAAAGATAGATAGATAGATGGATAGAGAGATAGAGAGAGAGAGAGAGAGAGAGAGAGAGAGAGAGAGAGACACAGACCCGGCATGGTCCAGACTAGACTATCTTGAATGGCACTCGAGTCTGCTTTCAACTTGAGCCATACGGTCAACAAGAGCCTTCATTGCTGCTCTGTTGCCTGGCACTTCTGAATCATTGGCACAGTCCTACAGAGCCGTCACTTTGGACTCCAGCTTGGCCTGTCTGACCTCAGCGACGCCTCTCTCCATCAGGGCCATATTTTTAATTAAACATTTCTGAGCACAATGACACAAAATTTACTAGTCTTTCGTGGGAGTTTAGGGCATTTCCAGGGGTACTTTTATGACCCTGGTGGTAGTCTGAGCCTTCTTCTGTACCGTGAGCCTAAAAGAACACTCATTAGAACACGTAATTTACTAGTCTTTCGTGGGAGTTTAGGGTATTTCCAGGGGTACTTTTATGACCCTGGTGGTAGTCTGAGCCTTCTTCTGTACCGTGAACCTAAAAGAACACTCATTAGAACACGTAATTTACTAGTCTTTCGTGGGAGTTTAGGGCATTTCCAGGGGTACTTTTATGACCCTGGTGGTAGTCTGAGCCTTCTTCTGTACCGTGAACCTAAAAGAACACTCATTAGAACACGTAATTTACTAGTCTTTCGTGGGAGTTTAGGGCATTTCCAGGGTACTTTTATGACCCTGGTGGTAGTCTGAGCCTTCTTCTGTACCGTGAACCTAAAAGAACACTCATTAGAACACGTAATTTACTAGTCTTTCGTGGGAGTTTAGGGCATTTCAAGGGGTACTTTTATGACCCTGGTGGTAGTCTGAGCCTTCTTCTGTACCGTGAACCTAAAAGAACACTCATTAGAACACGTAATTTACTAGTCTTTCGTGGGAGTTTAGGGCATTTCCAGGGGTACTTTTATGACCCTGGTGGTAGTCTGAGCCTTCTTCTGTACCGTGAACCTAAAAGAACACTCATTAGAACTCGACAACTCATTAGAACTCAAAAGAACGAACGCATTTGACAATACCAACCTTATAGAGCCGTATTACAAGACATTTCGTTAGCCAAAAACACCTATTTGACAAGGCTTTCCTAGGAGGTGTGAGCATTTCCAGGGGTAGTTTTATGACCCTGGTGGTAGTGTGACCCCTCCTCTGTACCGTGAACCTGAAGAAACACCTATTTGACAAGGCTTTCCTAGGAGTTGTGGGCATTTCCAGGAGTAGTTTTATGACCCTGGTGGTAGTGTGACCCTTCCTCTGTACCGTGAACCTGAAGAAACACCTATTTGACAAGGCTTTCCTAGGAGGTGTGAGCATTTCCAGGGGTAGTTTTATGACCCTGGTGGTAGTGACCCTCCTCTGTACCGTGAACCTGAAGAAACACCTATTTGACAAGGCTTTCCTAGGAGTTGTGAGCATTTCCAGGGGTAGTTTTATGACCCTGGTGGTAGTGTGACCCTTCCTCTGTACCGTGAACCTGAAGAAACACCTATTTGACAAGGCTTTCCTAGGAGGTGTGAGCATTTCCAGGGGTAGTTTTATGACCCTGGTGGTAGTTTGACCCTTCCTCTGTACCGTGAACCTGAAGAAACACCTATTTGACAAGGCTTTCCTAGGAGTTGTGGGCATTTCCAGGGGTAGTTTTATGACCCTGGTGGTAGTTTGACCCTTCCTCTGTACCGTGAACCTGAAGAAACACCTATTTGACAAGGCTTTCCTAGGAGTTGAGCATTTCCAGGGTAGTTTTATGACCCTGGTGGTAGTTTGACCCTTCCTCTGTACCATGAACCTGAAGAAACACCTATTTGACAAGGC
The DNA here is from genome assembly GCF_024679095.1 of Eriocheir sinensis. Taxonomy (NCBI): domain Eukaryota; kingdom Metazoa; phylum Arthropoda; class Malacostraca; order Decapoda; family Varunidae; genus Eriocheir; species Eriocheir sinensis. Next base: position 12,806,117 of record NC_066557.1, read on the forward strand.
TTTCCTAGGAGTGTGAGCATTTCCAGGGTAGTTTTATGACCCTGGTGGTAGTTTGACCCTTCCTCTGTACCGTGAACCTGAAGAAACACCTATTTGACAAGGCTTTCCTAGGAGGTGTGAGCATTTCCAGGGGTAGTTTTATGACCCTGGTGGTAGTTTGACCCTTCCTCTGTACCATGAACCTGAAGAAACACCTATTTGACAAGGCTTTCCTAGGAGTTGTGGGCATTTCCAGGGGTAGTTTTATGACCCTGGTGGTAGTTTGACCCTTCCTCTGTACCATGAACCTGAAGAAACACCTATTTGACAAGGCTTTCCTAGGAGGTGTGAGCATTTCCAGGGGTAGTTTTATGACCCTGGTGGTAGTTTGACCCTTCCTCTGTACCGTGAACCTGAAGAAACACCTATTTGACAAGGCTTTCCTAGGAGTTGTGAGCATTTCCAGGGGTCGTTTAATGGCCCTGGTGGTAGTTTGACCTTCCTCTGTACCGTGAACCTGAAGAAACACCTATTTGACAAGGCTTTCCTAGGAGGTGTGAGCATTTCCAGGGGTAGTTTTATGACCCTGGTGGTAGTTTGACCCTTCCTCTGTACCGTGAACCTGAAGAAACACCTATTTGACAAGGCTTTCCTAGGAGGTGTGAGCATTTCCAGGGGTAGTTTTATGACCCTGGTGGTAGTTTGACCCTTCCTCTGTACCGTGAACCTGAAGAAACACCTATTTGACAAGGCTTTCCTAGGAGGTGTGAGCATTTCCAGGGGTAGTTTTATGACCCTGGTGGTAGTTTGACCCCTCCTCTGTACCGTGAACCTGAAGAAACACCTATTTGACAAGGCTTTCCTAGGAGGTGTGAGCATTTCCAGGGGTAGTTTTATGACCCTGGTGGTAGTTTGACCCTTCCTCTGTACCATGAACCTGAAGAAACACCTATTTGACAAGGCTTTCCTAGGAGGTGTGGGCATTTCCAGGGGTAGTTTTATGACCCTGGTGGTAGTGTGACCCCTCCTCTGTACCGTGAACCTGAAGAAACACCTATTTGACAAGGCTTTCCTAGGAGGTGTGAGCATTTCCAGGGGTAGTTTTATGACCCTGGTGGTAGTGTGACCCTTCCTCTGTACCGTGAACCTGAAGAAACACCTATTTGACAAGGCTTTCCTAGGAGTTGTGGGCATTTCCAGGGGTAGTTTTATGACCCTGGTGGTAGTTTGACCCTTCCTCTGTACCGTGAACCTGAAGAAACACCTATTTGACAAGGCTTTCCTAGGAGGTGTGAGCATTTCCAGGGGTAGTTTTATGACCCTGGTGGTAGTTTGACCCTTCCTCTGTACCGTGAACCTGAAGAAACACCTATTTGACAAGGCTTTCCTAGGAGTTGTGGGCATTTCCAGGGGTAGTTTTATGACCCTGGTGGTAGTTTGACCCTTCCTCTGTACCATGAACCTGAAGAAACACCTATTTGACAAGGCTTTCCTAGGAGTTGTGGGCATTTCCAGGGGTAGTTTTATGACCCTGGTGGTAGTTTGACCCTTCCTCTGTACCGTGAACCTGAAGAAACACCTATTTGACAAGGCTTTCCTAGGAGTTGTGGGCATTTCCATTGGTAGTTTAATGGCCCTGGTGGTAGTGTGACCCTTCCTCTGTACCATGACCCTGAAGAAACACCTATTTGACAAGGCTTTCGTAGGAGCTGTGGGCATTTCCAGGGGTAGTTTTAGGATCCTAGTGGTAGTTTGACCCTTCCTCTGAACTGTGAGCCTGAAGAAACACATATTTGACAAGGGTTTCGTGAGAGCTGTGGGCATTTCCAGGGGTAGTTTTATGACCCTGGTGGTAGTGTGACCCTTCCTCTGAACCGTGAGCCTGAAGAAACACATATTTGACAAGGCTTTCCTAGGAGGTGTGAGCATTTCCAGGGGTAGTTTTATGACCCTGGTGGTAGTTTGACCCTTCCTCTGTACCGTGAACCTGAAGAAACACCTATTTGACAAGGCTTTCCTAGGAGTTGTGGGCATTTCCAGGGGTAGTTTTATGACCCTGGTGGTAGTTTGACCCTTCCTCTGTACCGTGAACCTGAAGAAACACCTATTTGACAAGGCTTTCCTAGGAGTTGTGGGCATTTCCAGGAGTAGTTTTATGACCCTGGTGGTAGTTTGACCCTTCCTCTGTACCGTGAACCTGAAGAAACACCTATTTGACAAGGCTTTCCTAGGAGTTGTGGGCATTTCCAGGAGTAGTTTTATGACCCTGGTGGTAGTTTGACCCTTCCTCTGTACCATGAACCTGAAGAAACACCTATTTGACAAGGCTTTCCTAGGAGATGTGAGCATTTCCAGGGGTAGTTTTATGACCCTGGTGGTAGTTTGACCCTTCTTCTTTACCGTGAACCTGAAGAAACACCTATTTGACAAGGCTTTCCTAGGAGGTGTGAGCATTTCCAGGGGTAGTTTTATGACCCTGGTGGTAGTGTGACCCTTCCTCTGTACCGTGAACCTGAAGAAACACCTATTTGACAAGGCTTTCCTAGGAGGTGTGAGCATTTCCAGGGGTAGTTTTATGACCCTGGTGGTAGTTTGACCCTTCCTCTGTACCATGAACCTGAAGAAACACCTATTTGACAAGGCTTTCCTAGGAGGTGTGAGCATTTCCAGGGGTAGTTTTATGACCCTGGTGGTAGTGTGACCCTTCCTCTGTACCGTGAACCTGAAGAAACACCTATTTGACAAGGCTTTCCTAGGAGGTGTGAGCATTTCCAGGAGTAGTTCTATGACCCTGGTGGTAGTGTGACCCCTCCTCTGTACCGTGAACCTGAAGAAACACCTATTTGACAAGGCTTTCCTAGGAGGTGTGAGCATTTCCAGGGGTAGTTTTATGACCCTGGTGGTAGTTTGACCCTTCCTCTGTACCGTGAACCTGAAGAAACACCTATTTGACAAGGCTTTCCTAGGAGGTGTGAGCATTTCCAGGGGTAGTTTTATGACCCTGGTGGTAGTTTGACCCTTCCTCTGTACCGTGAACCTGAAGAAACACCTATTTGACAAGGCTTTCCTAGGAGGTGTGAGCATTTCCAGGTGTAGTTTTATGACCCTGGTGGTAGTTTGACCCTTCCTCTGTACCATGAACCTGAAGAAACACCTATTTGACAAGGCTTTCCTAGGAGATGTGAGCATTTCCAGGGGTAGTTTTATGACCCTGGTGGTAGTTTGACCCTTCCTCTGTACCATGAACCTGAAGAAACACCTATTTGACAAGGCTTTCCTAGGAGGTGTGAGCATTTCCAGGGGTAGTTTTATGACCCTGGTGGTAGTTTGACCCTTCCTCTGTACCGTGAACCTGAAGAAACACCTATTTGACAAGGCTTTCCTAGGAGTTGTGAGCATTTCCAGGGGTAGTTTTATGACCCTGGTGGTAGTTTGACCCTTCCTCTGTACCATGAACCTGAAGAAACACCTATTTGACAAGGCTTTCCTAGGAGGTGTGAGCATTTCCAGGGGTAGTTTTATGACCCTGGTGGTAGTTTGACCCTTCCTCTGTACCATGAACCTGAAGAAACACCTATTTGACAAGGCTTTCCTAGGAGGTGTGAGCATTTCCAGGGGTAGTTTAATGGCCCTGGTGGTAGTTTGACCCTTCCTCTGTACCGTGAGCCTGAAGAAACACATATTTGACAAGGCTTTCCTAGGAGGTGTGAGCATTTCCAGGGGTAGTTTTATGACCCTGGTGGTAGTTTGACCCTTCCTCTGTACCGTGAACCTGAAGAAACACCTATTTGACAAGGCTTTCCTAGGAGGTGTGAGCATTTCCAGGGGTAGTTTTATGACCCTGGTGGTAGTTTGACCCTTCCTCTGTACCGTGAACCTGAAGAAACACCTATTTGACAAGGCTTTCCTAGGAGGTGTGAGCATTTCCAGGGGTAGTTTTATGACCCTGGTGGTAGTTTGACCTTCCTCTGTACCGTGAACCTGAAGAAACACCTATTTGACAAGGCTTTCCTAGGAGTTGTGGGCATTTCCAGGGGTAGTTTTATGACCCTGGTGGTAGTTTGACCCTTCCTCTGTACCATGAACCTGAAGAAACACCTATTTGACAAGGCTTTCCTAGGAGTTGTGGGCATTTCCAGGGGTAGTTTTATGACCCTGGTGGTAGTTTGACCCTTCCTCTGTACCATGAACCTGAAGAAACACCTATTTGACAAGGCTTTCCTAGGAGGTGTGAGCATTTCCAGGGAGTAGTTTTATGACCCTGGTGGTAGTTTGACCCTTCCTCTGAACCGTGAACCTGAAGAAACACCTATTTGACAAGGCTTTCCTAGGAGGTGTGAGCATTTCCAGGGTAGTTTTATGACCCTGGTGGTAGTTTGACCTTCCTCTGTACCGTGAACCTGAAGAAACACCTATTTGACAAGGCTTTCCTAGGAGGTGTGAGCATTTCCAGGGGTAGTTTTATGACCCTGGTGGTAGTTTGACCCTTCCTCTGTACCGTGAACCTGAAGAAACACCTATTTGACAAGGCTTTCCTAGGAGGTGTGTGCATTTCCAGGGGTAGTTTTATGACCCTGGTGGTAGTTTGACCTTCCTCTGAACCTTGAACCTGAAGAAACACCTATTTGACAAGGCTTTCCTAGGAGGTGTGAGCATTTCCAGGGGTAGTTTTATGACCCTGGTGGTAGTTTGACCCTTCCTCTGTACCGTGAACCTGAAGAAACACCTATTTGACAAGGCTTTCCTAGGAGTTGTGGGCATTTCCAGGGGTAGTTTTATGACCCTGGTGGTAGTTTGACCCTTCCTCTGTACCATGAACCTGAAGAAACACCTATTTGACAAGGCTTTCCTAGGAGGTGTGAGCATTTCCAGGGTAGTTTTATGACCCTGGTGGTAGTTTGCACCTTCCTCTGTACCGTGAACCTGAAGAAACACCTATTTGACAAGGCTTTCCTAGGAGGTGTGAGCATTTCCAGGGTAGTTTTATGACCCTGGTGGTAGTTTGACCTTCCTCTGTACCATGAACCTGAAGAAACACCTATTTGACAAGGCTTTCCTATGAGGTGTGAGCATTTCCAAGGGTAGTTTTATGACCCTGGTGGTAGTTTGACCCTTCCTCTGTACCGTGAACCTGAAGAAACACCTATTTGACAAGGCTTTCCTAGGAGTTGTGGGCATTTCCAGGAGTAGTTTTATGACCCTGGTGGTAGTTTGACCCTTCCTCTGTACCATGAACCTGAAGAAACACCTATTTGACAAGGCTTTCCTAGGAGGTGTGAGCATTTCCAGGGGTAGTTTTATGACCCTGGTGGTAGTTTGACCCTTCCTCTGTACCGTGAACCTGAAGAAACACCTATTTGACAAGGCTTTCCTAGGAGGTGTGAGCATTTCCAGGGGTAGTTTTATGACCCTGGTGGTAGTGTGACCCCTCCTCTGTACCGTGAACCTGAAGAAACACCTATTTGACAAGGCTTTCCTTGGAGTTGTGGGCATTTCCAGGAGTAGTTTTATGACCCTGGTGGTAGTGTGACCCTTCCTCTGTACCGTGAACCTGAAGAAACACCTATTTGACAAGGCTTTCCTAGGAGATGTGGGCATTTCCAGGGGTAGTTTTATGACCCTGGTGGTAGTTTGACCCTTCCTCTGTACCATGAACCTGAAGAAACACCTATTTGACAAGGCTTTCCTAGGAGGTGTGAGCATTTCCAGGAGTAGTTTTATGACCCTGGTGGTAGTTTGACCCTTCCTCTGTACCGTGAACCTGAAGAAACACCTATTTGACAAGGCTTTCCTAGGAGTTGTGGGCATTTCCAGGAGTAGTTTTATGACCCTGGTGGTAGTTTGACCCTTCCTCTGTACCGTGAACCTGAAGAAACACCTATTTGACAAGGCTTTCCTAGGAGATGTGGGCATTTCCAGGGGTAGTTTTATGACCCTGGTGGTAGTTTGAGCCTTCCTCTGTACCATGAACCTGAAGAAACACCTATTTGACAAGGCTTTCCTAGGAGTTGTGGGCATTTCCAGGGGTAGTTTTATGACCCTGGTGGTAGTTTGACCCTTCCTCTGTACCGTGAACCTGAAGAAACACCTATTTGACAAGGCTTTCCTAGGAGGTGTGAGCATTTCCAGGGGTAGTTTTATGACCCTGGTGGTAGTTTGACCCTTCCTCTGTACCGTGAACCTGAAGAAACACCTATTTGACAAGGCTTTCCTAGGAGGTGTGAGCATTTCCAGAGGTAGTTTTATGACCCTGGTGGTAGTTTGACCCTTCCTCTGTACCATGAACCTGAAGAAACACCTATTTGACAAGGCTTTCCTAGGAGTTGTGGGCATTTCCAGGGGTAGTTTTATGACCCTGGTGGTAGTGTGACCCCTCCTCTGTACCGTGAACCTGAAGAAACACCTATTTGACAAGGCTTTCCTAGGAGGTGTGAGCATTTCCAGGGGTAGTTTTATGACCCTGGTGGTAGTTTGACCCTTCCTCTGTACCGTGAACCTGAAGAAACACCTATTTGACAAGGCTTTCCTAGGAGTTGTGGGCATTTCCAGGGGTAGTTTTATGACCCTGGTGGTAGTGTGACCCTTCCTCTGTACCATGAACCTGAAGAAACACCTATTTGACAAGGCTTTCCTAGGAGATGTGAGCATTTCCAGGGGTAGTTTTATGACCCTGGTGGTAGTGTGACCCCTCCTCTGTACCGTGAACCTGAAGAAACACCTATTTGACAAGGCTTTCCTAGGAGGTGTGAGCATTTCCAGGGGTAGTTTTATGACCCTGGTGGTAGTTTGACCCTTCCTCTGTACCATGAACCTGAAGAAACACCTATTTGACAAGGCTTTCCTAGGAGGTGTGAGCATTTCCAGGGGTAGTTTTATGACCCTGGTGGTAGTTTGACCCTTCCTCTGTACCGTGAACCTGAAGAAACACCTATTTGACAAGGCTTTCCTAGGAGTTGTGGGCATTTCCAGGAGTAGTTTTATGACCCTGGTGGTAGTTTGAGCCTTCCTCTGTACCATGAACCTGAAGAAACACCTATTTGACAAGGCTTTCCTAGGAGTTGTGGGCATTTCCAGGGGTAGTTTTATGACCCTGGTGGTAGTTTGACCCTTCCTCTGTACCGTGAACCTGAAGAAACACCTATTTGACAAGGCTTTCCTAGGAGGTGTGAGCATTTCCAGGGGTAGTTTTATGACCCTGGTGGTAGTGTGACCCCTCCTCTGTACCGTGAACCTGAAGAAACACCTATTTGACAAGGCTTTCCTAGGAGTTGTGGGCATTTCCAGGGGTAGTTTTATGACCCTGGTGGTAGTTTGACCCTTCCTCTGTACCGTGAACCTGAAGAAACACCTATTTGACAAGGCTTTCCTAGGAGTTGTGGGCATTTCCAGGAGTAGTTTTATGACCCTGGTGGTAGTTTGACCCTTCCTCTGTACCGTGAACCTGAAGAAACACCTATTTGACAAGGCTTTCCTAGGAGGTGTGAGCATTTCCAGGGGTAGTTTTATGACCCTGGTGGTAGTTTGACCCTTAATCTGTACCATGAACCTGAAGAAACACCTATTTGACAAGGCTTTCCTAGGAGATGTGGGCATTTCCAGGGGTAGTTTTATGACCCTGGTG
>NC_066557.1:12818716-12956216 GCF_024679095.1 Eriocheir sinensis
AGTACACCTTCTGAACCACTGCCTGTACAGAGAATCACCAGAGAAAAAGTTGGAAAGTTTTGTTTAGTGGGCGCAACATCTGTGGTCATGTGCCGGAGAGAGACAGAATGGGAAGGAATTATAGAAGGGAACAAACCCCAGGAGACGGGACACAACCCCCGATTAATACCTGGCACCCATTCACTGCTGGGTGGACAGGGGCGTAGGGTATCAGAAAAGCCGCCCAAATTTTTCCACTCCGCCTGGGAATCGACCCCGTGCTCTCTTGGTTGTGAGCTGAGTGTGCTAACCACTGCACCACGAAGCCCCCATCAGCTAAGAAGTCGCAGATTCCAGTCACTCTTCCAGACTTCCAAGCAGCATTTTTAAACATCTGGGCACCAACATTTGCCTGTTTGAAAAGCCTCCTCCTGTTTAAGTGCCCAAGTGTACAACAATATTCTGCTTAATAGTAAATTCCATGACTAAAACAGGAAAAAACATATAACATCTCTTTTTATACAGAAGGTGGAATAGAATGGTTTTTCAAATGTTATATTGTTTCAACTGTAGGGTGAGGTGGACAACCCATAGTACTACTGGTGGGAAAATACTAATTAAAAATCTGTGTTTGCCCTAACAGGCATAACAAAGAGTGCATAATACTCCTCAGGAAATGGCCTTCATCTAGGAGTATCTCTTGAGCTTCCCCAGAGAATATGTTTTCTCCATAGGAAGTTTTTTTTTTTTCAACCTGGTAGCAGCGGGGATCATGTTTCTTAATGGTCCCTCTAAGCGAGAAAAATGAGAAAAAATCACCCCTCACACAAACCATTTCATAATATATATCAAAGCATTTGTGATCAGTTTATGTATCATCTATTTTTTTGGGTTTAAATCATGGCACAAGTTTGGCTCGTCGCTGCTCCACGGTAAAGACACAAATATGTTTTTTTTAATTGGTGTACGGCTTGTGAGCAGCAGGGGGTCACACACGAGGTGTTCACGGCCCGTACAATTTTATAAATAAATTTCTTAAAAATCTGGCTTTGCACCAAGACTCAAACCCAAATGCCTAAAGTAATCCCAAGGCTGTGAGCTTCCTTTGAAGTATCAGTTTAGATTGTTTGGACTTCCAATTCTGCAAGTGATGACAGAGTTTTAACTTATAATTTTTAGGTGGTTTTCTATGCTTGTCAAATGTATCCAGCAGGCTTTACAATAACATTTTGCGTCCAGTAATAGCTGTACCCACATGTTTGTTTACGGGACTCCCACGAACACAGCACAACAATATCTTTCCATGCTAATATCCTTTCAGTATGATCCTGTTCACCATGGAAACCTTCACCAGCAAAGTCAAGACATATTCACAATAACCACATAATTGAGTACTAGGATTTCTGGTTTGGGTCGGTCGTGTCCTTGAAGACCCCCAGCTAATACCTTTTCAGTATGATCCTATTTGCCATGGAAACCTTCACCAGCAAAGTCAAGACATATTCACAATCACAACACATCACATAATCGAGCACTGGGAATTCTGGTTTGGGTCGGTCATGTCCTTGAAAACCCCCGGCTGCTTCTTGCACTCCCCGATCCTCACAGTCAGGAAGTTGGCCGTCACATCCGTCAGGAAGATCTCATCCGCCAGCCAGGGGGTTCCGGCAGTACCAGTAGCTCGGGTCGGGTGCCACCAGGATCTGCAGATATGGGGTGATCCTTTCTGTAGAGTTTGAGGGAGTTTTAACAGATTTCATAAGCATTTCCGAGAGTCTCCTAAGTTATGGAAAACTCCCAAGAGTTCTCAGGGGTGCAAGAAAAGGGTTAAAACATTTGATTTAAATCCAAACAACCCTGCCGAGAGGTCTTGCCCCTTCACTATGACCAGGCCAAAACGGCGCCCCGCCCTGTATCTGGGCTGGCCGCGCAAATTTCAAACGTTGCTTCTGATTATAACAAGTTTTCAGCCATAATTTCAACATAATCATCAAGTATTATATATAAAAAACATGCAAAATTAAATGGTGCACATAGAGAAACATAAATTATTTGATAATTTTGAGATGCAAGCATAAATATACAGAGAAATTTGTGAGAGATTAGCATCTCTCTCTCTCTCTCTCACACACACACACACACACACATACACACAGATTATAATATACATGGTTAGAAAGGAAAGGAAGGGTCGAGGAACAGCAAGTTGAAACTTGTTGAAGAGGCACCTCCCTCTCTCTCTCTCTCTCTCTCTCTCACACAAACACACATACACACACACACACGAAGGGATAGAAGGGAGAGGGAGATAGAGGAGAGGGGGGGAGGGAGAAAGAGGGAGAGCACGCATCTCTCTCTCTCTCTCTCTCTCTCTCTCTCTCACACACACACACACTGGAGGGGGGAGGTAAAAGGAAGGAAGGAAGGAAGGAAGGAAGAATGACAGAGAACAGAGACAGGAGAGATGCTGGTTAACTCTTGCATAAGGGATTTGGACAGCACAGGGATGAAAGAGTGAAGATGCTGGTGAACTCTTGCATAAGGGATTTAGACAGCACAGGGATGAAAGAGTGAAGATGCTGGTGAACTCTTGCATAAGGGATTTGGACAGCACAGGGATGAAAGAGTGAAGATGCCGGTGAACTCTTACATAAGGGATTTGGACAGCACAGGGATGAAAGAGTGAGGATGCTGGTTAACTCTTGCATAAGGGATTTGGACAGCACGGATGAAAGAGTGAAGATGCTGGTGAACTCTTGCATAAGGGATTTAGACAGCACAGGGATGAAAGAGTGAAGATGCTGGTGAACTCTTGCATAAGGGATTTGGACAGCACAGGGATGAAAGAGTGAAGATGCTGGTGAACTCTTGCATAAGGGATTTGGACAGCACAGGGATGCATAAGGGATTTAGACAGCACAGGGATGAAAGAGTGAAGATGCTGGATTTGGACAGCACAGGGATGCATAAGGGATTTGGACAGCACAGGGATGAAAGAGTGAAGATGCTGGTGAACTCTTGCATAAGGGATTTGAACAGCACAGGATGAAAGATGCATAAGGGATTTAGACAGCACAGGGATGAAAGAGTGAAGATGCTGGTGAACTCTTGCATAAGGGATTTGGACAGCACAGGGATGCATAAGGGATTTAGACAGCACAGGGATGAAAGAGTGAAGATGCTGGTGAACTCTTGCATAAGGGATTTGGACAGCACAGGGATGCATAAGGGATTTGGACAGCACAGGGATGAAAGAGTGAAGATGCTGGTGAACTCTTGCATAAGGGATGTGACAGCATAGGGATGAAAGAGTGAAGATGCTGGTGAACTCTTGCATAAGGGATGTGACAGCATAGGAACCCAGACCCACCTCAAGTCCAGTGGGTCACCCTGCTGGTCTCGGGGCTGGGGCGGGGGCTCTCAGAAGCACTGCACGCCCTGCTGGTCAACAAAATCGGCACACAGGTCACGGGGAAACCTGGTCAAAGGGGAGACTTGTTAATATTGCTTTGTTGATAGTTCAGTTATAAAAGTAAATAAAAATACATGGAAAATAAGGAGTCAAAAGATGGATGAGAAGAGGAAGGAGGAGGAGGAGGAGGAGGAGGAAGAGGATCAAGAATAAGAACAAAAAGATAAGAAAAATAGGGAGAAGGAAGAGAAAGAAAACAAGAGAAAAAGGAGGAAGAAGAGGAAGAGAGGAAATAGTGGATAATGAAGGACCTCCTCTTCCTCCTCCTCCTCCTCCCAGTCCTTCATTATCAACTAATTCTTCTCTTCCTCCTCCTCCTCCTCCTCCTCCTTAAAGACATTTCCATGCATATAACAATAATAATGATAATAATAATAATAATAATAATAATAATAATAATAATAATAATATGTTTATCTATTGCCTCTGTCTGGCCTTGCCTTTGAGAGCAGTTTAATGGATGGGAAGGAAGGAAGGAAGGCAAAGGAAAGGAAAGGGAAGGGAAAGGAAGGGAAGGGAAGGGAAGGCAAAGGAAAGGGAATGAAAGGGAAGGGAAAGGAAGGGAAGGGATGGGAAAGGAAGAGAAGGGATGGGAAAGGAAGAGAAGGGATGGGAAAGGAAGAAAAGGAAAGGGAAGGAAGGAAGGAAGGAAAGGAATGAAAGGGAAGGAAGGGAAAGGAAAGGAAAGGAAGGGAAGGAAGGAAAGGGAATGAAAGGAAGGAAAGGAAGGAAGGATGGAAGGAAGAGAAGAAAAGGGAAGGAAGGAAGGAAGGAATGAAAGGGAAGGAAGAAAGGATGGGAAAGGAAGAGAAGGGATGGGAAAGGAAGAGAAGGAAAGGAAGGAAGGGAAGGAAGGAAAGGGATGGGAAAGGAAGAGAAGGGATGGGAAAGGAAGAAGGAAAGGAAGGAAGGGAAGGAAGGAAAGGAATGAAGGAAAGGAATGAGGAAAGGGAATGAAGGGAAGGAAGGGAAGGAAAGGGAATGAAAAGGAAGTGAAGGAAAAGGGAAGGAAGGAAGGAAGGAAAGGAATGAAAGGAAGGGAAAGGAAGAGAAGGATGGGAAAGGAAGAGAAGGAAAGGGAAGGGAAGGGAAGGGAAGGAAAGGGATGGGAAAGGAAGAGAAGGGATGGGAAAGGAAGAGAAGGAAAGGGAAGGAAGGGAATGAAAGGAATGAAAGGAAGGGAAAGGAAGGAAGGGATGGGAAAGGAAGAGAAGGAAAGGGAAGGAAGGGAAGGAAAGGATGGGAAAGGAAGAGAAGGGATGGGAAAGGAAGAGAAGGAAAGGGAAGGGAAGGAAAGGGAATGAAAGGAAGGAAAGGAAGAGAAGGAAAGGGAAGGGATGGGAAAGGAAGAGAAGGAAAGGGAAGGAAGGAAAGGGAATGAAAGGAAGGAAAGGAAGAGAAGGAAAGGAAGGGATGGGAAAGGAAGAGAAGGAAAGGAAAGGGAAGGGAAGGGAAGGGAAGGAAAGGGATGGGAAAGGAAGAGAAGGATGGGAAAGGAAGAGAAGGAAAGGAAGGAAGGGAAGGAAAGGAATGAAAGGAAGGAAAGGAAGAGAAGGAAAGGAAGGGATGGGAAAGGAAGAGAAGGAAAGGGAAGGAAGGAAGGAAAGGAATGAAAGGAAGGGAAAGAAGAGAAGGAAAGGAAAGGAGAAGGAAAGGGAAGGGAAGGGAAGGAACGGGAAGGGAAAGGAAGAGAAGGGATGGGAAAGGAAGAGAAGGCAAGGAAGGAAGGGAAGGAAAGAGAAGGAATGGGAAAGGGAAGAGAAGGAAAGGAAGGAAGGGAAAGGAAGAGAAGGGATGGAAAGGAAGAGAAGGAAAGGGAAGGAATGAAAGGAAGAGAAAGGAAGGGAAGGGAACTGAAAGGAAGAGAAGGAAAGGGAAGGAAGGAAGGAAAGGAATGAAAGGAAGGGAAAGGAAGAGAAGGGATGGGAAAGGAAGAGAAGGAAATGAAAGGAAGGAAAGGGAAGGAAAGGGAAGGGAAAAGAAGAGAAGGGCTGGGAAAGGAAGAGAAGGAAAGGAAAGGGAATGAAAGGGAAGGGAAAGGAAGAGAAGGGATGGGAAAGGAAGAGAAGGGATGGGAAAGGAAGAGAAGGAAAGGGAAGGGAAGGGAAGGGAATGAAAGGGAAGGGAGGAGAATGGAAGGGAAGCTAAGGGAAGGGAAGAGAAAGAAAGAGAATAGTAGGGAAGGGAAGGGAAGGAAAGGAAAGGAAAGGAGTGGAATGGAAGGGAAAGGAAGAGAAGGAAAGGGAAGGGAAGGGATGGGAAAGGAAGAGAAGGAAAGGGAAGGGAAGGGAAGGAAAGGGAAGGGAAAGGAAGAGAAGGGATGGGAAAGGAAGAGAAGGAAAGGGAAGGGAAGGGAAGGAAAGGGAATGAAAGGGAAGGGAAAGGAAGAGAAGGAAAGGGAAGGGAAAGGAAAGGGAAGGAATGAAAGGGAAGGGAAAGGAAGAGAAGGAAAGGGAAGGGAAGGGAAGGGAATGAAAGGGAAGGGAAAGGAAGAGAAGGGATGGGAAAGGAAGAGAAGGAAAGGGAATGAAAGGGAAGGGAAGGGAAGAGAAGGAAAGGGAATGAAAGGGAAGGGAAAGGAAGAGAAGGGATGGGAAAGGAAGAGAAGGAAAGGGAAGGGAAGGAAAGGGAATGAAAGGGAAGGGAAAGGAAGAGAAGGGATGGGAAAGGAAGAGAAGGGAGGGGACATGAAGAGAAGGAAGGGAAAGGAAAGGAAGGGAAGGGAAGAGAAGGAAAGGGAATGAAAGGGAAGGGAAAGGAAGAGAAGGGATGGGAAAGGAAGAGAAGGGATGGGAAAGGAAGAGAAGGAAAGGGAAGGGAAGGAAAGGGAAGGAAAGGAAGAGAAGGGATGGGAAAGGAAGAGAAGGAAAGGGAAGGGAAGGAAAGGGAATGAAAGGGAAGGGAAAGGAAGAGAAGGGATGGGAAAGGAAGAGAAGGAAAGGGAAGGGAAGGGAAGGAAAGGGAATGAAAGGGAAAGGAAGAGAAGGAAAGGAAGGAAGGAAGGGAATGGAAGAGAAGGGATGGGAAAGGAAGAGAAGGAAAGGGAAGGGAAGGAAAGGGAATGAAAGGGATGGGAAAGGAAGAGAAGGAAAGGGAAGGGAAGGGAAGGAAAGGGAAGGGAATGAAAGGGAAGGGAAAGGAAGAGAAGGGATGGGAAAGGAAGAGAAGGAAAGGGAATGAAAGGGAAGGGAAAGGAAGAGAAGGGAAGGGAAAGGAAGAGAAGGAAAGGGAATGAAAGGGAAGGGAAAGGAAGAGAAGGGATGGGAAAGGAAGAGAAGGAAAGGGAATGAAAGGGAAGGGAAGGAAAGGGATGGGAAAGGAAGAGAAGGGATGGGAAAGGAAGAGAAGGAAAGGGAAGGGAAGGGAAGGAAAGGGAATGAAAGGGAAGGGAAAGGAAGAGAAGGAAAGGGAAGGGATGGGAAAGGAAGAGAAGGAAAGGGAAGGGAAGGGAAGGAAAGGGAATGAAAGGGAAGGGAAAGGAAGAGAAGGAAAGGGAAGGGATGGGAAAGGAAGAGAAGGAAAGGGAAGGGAAGGGAAGGGAAGGAAAGGGATGGGAAAGGAAGGAAAGGGATGGGAAAGGAAGAGAAGGGATGGGAAAGGAAGAGAAGGAAAGGGAAGGGAAGGGAAAGGAAGAGAAGGTATGGGAAAGGAAGAGAAGGAAAGGGAAGGGAAGGGAATGAAAGGGAAGGGAAAGGAAGGGAATGGATGGGAAAGGAAGAGAAGGAAAGGGAAGGAAGGGAAGGAAAGGAATGAAAGGAAGGGAAAGGAAGAGAAGGGATGGAAAGGAAGAGAAGGGATGGGAAAGGAAGAGAAGGAAAGGGAAGGGAAGGGAAAGGAAGGGAAAGGAAGAGAAGGGAAGGGAAAGGAAGAGAAGGGAAGGGAAGGGAAGGGAAACGAAGAGAAGGGAAGGGAAGGGAAGAGAAGGGAAGGGAAAGGAAGGGAAGGGAAAGGAAGAGAAGGGAAGGGAAGGGAAGAGAAGGGAAGGGAAAGGAAGAGAAGGGAAGGAAGGAATGAAAGGGAAGGAAGTAAAGGGAATGAAAGGGAAGGGAAAGGAAGTGAAGGGATGGGAAAGGAAGAGAAGGGATGGGAAAGGAAGAGAAGGAAAGGGAAGGGAAGGTAAGGGAAGGAAAGGGAAGGGAAAGGAAGAGAAGGGATGGGAAAGGAAGAGAAGGGATGGGAAAGGAAGAGAAGGAAAGGGAAGGGAAGGAAAGGGAAGGAAAGGGAAGGGAAAGGAAGAGAAGGGATGGGAAAGGAAGAGAAGGAAAGGGAAGGGAAGGAAAGGGAATGAAAGGGAAGGGAAAGGAAGAGAAGGGATGGGAAAGGAAGAGAAGGAAAGGAAGGGAAGGAAAGGAATGAAAGGGAAGGAAAAGGAAGAGAAGGAGAGGGAAGTAAGGAAGGAAAGGAAGCGAAGGGAAGGGAAAGTAAGAGAATGAAAGGGAAGGGAAGGGAAGGAAAGGGAATGAAAGGGATGGGAAAGGAAGAGAAGGAAAGGGAAGGGAAGGGAAGGAAAGGGAAGGGAATGAAAGGGAAGGGAAAGGAAGAGAAGGAAAGGGAAGGGAAGGAAAGGGAAGGGAATGAAAGGGAAGGGAAAGGAAGAGAAGGGATGGGAAAGGAAGAGAAGGAAAGGGAATGAAAGGGAAGGGAAAGGAAGAGAAGGAAAGGGAATGAAAGGGAAGGGAAAGGAAGAGAAGGGATGGGAAAGGAAGAGAAGGAAAGGGAATGAAAGGGAAGGGAAAGGAAGAGAAGGGATGGGAAAGGAAGAGAAGGAAAGGGAATGAAAGGAAGGAAAGTAAGAGAAGGGATGGGAAAGGAAGAGAAGGAATGGAATGAAAGGGAAGGGAAAGGAAGAGAAGGGATGGGAAAGGAAGAGAAGGAAAGGGAATGAAAGGGAAGGGAAAGGAAGAGAAGGAAAGGGAAAGGAAGAGAAGGAAAGGGAAAGGAAGAGAAGGAAAAGGAAGGGAAAGGAAGAGAAGGTATGGGAATGGAAGTTAAGGTAAGGGAATGAAAGGGAAGGGAAAGGAAGAGAAGGGATGGGAAAGGAAGAGAAGGAAAGGGAATGAAAGGGAAGGGAAAGGAAGAGAAGGGATGGGAAAGGAAGAGAAGGAAAGGGAAAGGAAGGGAAAGGAAGAGAAGGGCTGGGAAAGGAAGAGAAGGAAAGGAATGAAAGGGAAGTGAAAGGAAGAGAAGTGAAGGGAAATGAAGAGAAGGAAAGGGAATGAAAGGGAAGTGAAAGGAATAGAAGGGAAGGGAAAGGAAGAGAAGGGAAGGGAAAGGAAGAGAAGGAAAGGGAATGAAAGGAAGGAAAGGAAGAGAAGGGATGGAAAAGGAAGAGAAGGAAAGGGAATGAAAGAAGGAAAGGGAAGGAAGGATGGGAAAGGAAAGAAGGAATGAAAGGAAGGGAATGAAAGGAAGGAAAGGAAGGGAAAGGGAAGGAAAGGAAGAGAATGAAAGGGAAGGAAGAGAGAGAGAGAGAGAGAGAGAGAGAGAGAGAGAGAGAGAGAGAGAGAGAGAGAGAGAGAGAGAGAGAGAGAGAGAGAGAGAGAGAGAGAGAGAGAGAGAAACTAAAATAAATAAAATACACATATAATACATAATTCTGAACACACACAGACAGAAAAAGATAAATAATAATAATAATAATAATAATAATAACAATAACAATAATAACATACATTCACAGTCATTAACATTAATAAAAAGGAAAGATTAGATGATAAAAATTGAAAAGGAAGGAAGGAAGGAAGGAAGGAACAAAGGAAGGAAGGAAGGAAGGAACAAAGGAAGGAAAAAAAACGGAAAATAGACATTATAAATACAAAATAAACATGTAGTATAGGTATAATGTCCAGCCACACTAAACGCTCGCCTTTCCCTTCCTCCATTATTGCATTTCTGTGTGGGGCTGTACTTGGCCTTCTCTTCTAAATATGTTAGTAGTAGCACAGAAAACGGTATTCAGATGTATATTTTTCATTAGAAAGTTCAGTTCAACTTGAGAGATATTTTCTAAACATCATTTGTTGAATATCGGCTCAATTCATAATTATTTCCTGCTGTTATTGATATTTAAAACCATCAACCCGGAAGCAGACTCTTTAATCATGTTAATAGGTCTTGGTCCGTAGCTGCTAGGTTAAGGAAACAGACTTTAATCTTCTTGTTAATAGATGGACAAAGAGCAAATAGTACAAATCTTCATGTCCCGCGATTTAATACATCTCTCTGTAATAATAGCATTGCCTGTCTTGGTCCACGAATATGGAACTCACTGCTATTAAGGAAACAGACTCTTTAATTAATCTTCTCGTTAATAGATGGACAAAGAACAAATAGTACAAATCTTCATGTCCCGCGATTTAATACATCTCTGTAATAATAGCATTGCCTGTCTTGGTCCACGAATATGGAACTCACTGCTATTAAGGAAACAGACTCTTTAATCTTCTCGTTAATAGATGGACAAAGAGCAAATAGTACAAATCTTCATGTCCCGCGATTTAATACATCTCTCTGTAATAATAGCATTGCCTGTCTTGGTCCACGAATATGGAACTCACTGCTATTAAGGAAACAGACTCTTTAATCTTCTCGTTAATAGATGGACAAAGAGCAAACAGTACAAATCTTCATGTCCCGCGATTTAATACATCTCTCTGTAATAATAGCATTGCCTGTCTTGGTCCAGGAATATGGAACTCACTGGCAACACATTGAAAAAATCTTATGTTAACCTGTAATCTTTCGACATTTGAAAAAGATAAGAAAAAATCATTCAATTAATTGTCAGAATGAATGAGAATTTCTATATATTTGGTGTATAGTAAAAGGTTTGATATATAGGTATGTGCATGTGTGTTTGTTTTGTGTATGTATATATATGTATGTATGTGTATGTGTGTATATGTATATGTATGTATGTATGTGTGAATGTATGTGTACGTTTGTGTGCGTTTACGAGTATGTGAATGCAAATCTATGAATGTATAAGTACATTTTGATTGATTGATATGAGAAAAACAATTACTTAAATACACACCGCATAGGTCTATATATGGGAGGCCTAAGTAGGGGGGGGCGCTGGGCCCTCTACAGCTACTCCGCGGTGTTAAAGATAAATTGCAATACCCAACGCGATTAATGACACTAATGGCCATGTTTTAACGAGGATATGACAATCACTGAGTAAGGTTTGGCCAGGAAGTCTAACAGGCGTATCCTCTCCCTTTCCTTGCTACACCACGACTGAGTCCACTTGTCATTAAAGCTCAGTAGCGTTGCCGCGTCGCCGTTCGTGAAATCTCATATTTATCGTTTATTTGAGACTTAGCGATGGTCTGGATACATCGGGAAGTAATGATTTTAACTCTAATAATAAATGAGTGATGTTGTATGTGTCCAGGACGTCAGGAAATGGTAAACACAGGAGGGTAAATATATGGCGACATGGCACCTTTACAGATGTGGTCATCAAGATATCGTACTCAACGCCTTGAAATGTATCAACATTGCTCTAAATGCCAATTCTGGCCCCTCCAAGGACGGGATTTATCTTTTTATTACCCTTACGATCCTAAAATAATAATTACTCATAGCTTCATGGCGCCTGGGAAGCATAAATCATATTTTGTTGAAGAAAGTGTCGTACGCTGGACATGGCTACGTGTTTGGGAATTAGAACTTATGGTTTTATGCTATTTTAAACCATTTTCTCATGTTTTGGTGTCCAATATTGGGTAAAAAGGGACGAGAACTCCATTTCTGGCCTCAAAATGGCGCTAGGGCTAACAGTTTGTGAGATATATGGATGTTTCTGAGCCATCACCTTACTTAACTTTCAGATCATGCCATTCCTTAATCCCTTACTAATTCCTACGTCCCTGGCACTCAACAACACCAGACTTTTTCGGGGAATGCATCGTATCCTTAGAAATGCCCTACGGGGAGTATTAATGGTAATACGATTTATTTTCCGTCGCTAACTCTAAGACGCTGCCATTCAGTATTTCCTAATTAATTCTTACCCTCTTGCACTGGAAAGAAAGGTAATTTTACGAGCAATCTTTTGATATCCTTAAGAAGGCTCTACGTGCATCACAGACGGAGATATAAGCAGGTAAAGATTTAACCCCCCTCCTCGGCAACTCTACGGGGCTAAACTACCACATTTCCCCCGCGAGGCCTTAACACGAAAAAGTTTAAAAATTAAAAAATCGTTATTCCTTCTTCCAGTTTGATGAAAGGGGTTGGTATATGTGAAGAAAAAAATACTAAAATTTCTGGTGCTATCAGAATTGCAATAGGCCTAAAACTGACGGAGTTATGAACGGTTTTGTGAGAGCCTTCGAAAACTTTCTAGGCCTCTAACTCTTGAATCAATCCGTGTTGCAATATGCCTGATTAGCAACTGGTAGAAAAAATTCCGAGGAACACGCTGGTACTT
The DNA here is from genome assembly GCF_024679095.1 of Eriocheir sinensis. NCBI lineage: Eukaryota > Metazoa > Arthropoda > Malacostraca > Decapoda > Varunidae > Eriocheir > Eriocheir sinensis. Next base: position 12,830,608 of record NC_066557.1, read on the forward strand.
TCAGAATTACGTTACCACTAATGGGTATAGAGCTATATTGATTTGAAATTTCGCACTTTTTCGACATTTGACCCAACGTCACTCGCTTATTACGTATTATTTATCCTTCGGCAATAAATAATAAAATTGTTGAAATTCGACGAGGAATACAACGCTGGTCTCAGATTTGCGCTACCACCTTTAGTTTCGGAGAGAGCATGTCATATTTTAACCGCCTGTCACGCCTTAACTACTGCAGATATGTTTATGAAATTTAATATCTTGAGGTCACCCGACACGCCCTATATTTCGGCGTTATCAGATTTAAGATTTGACGCGTATTTCCAAAGATAGCTTTTTTTGCTTATTTTGCTTGTGTATTATTGATCAACTGATATCTGATGTAAAATTTGACGGAGAATAACGTGGCGTCGTCAGAATAGAGATAACTTTATTAGGTATCAAGATATCCTAGCTAAAGCGTTTATCAGAATGTTTTGATTCTGCATAGATTCCTGCATCCATGTCTAAGTAATGTCTTAATGTCGGGCATGATTTGGAGAGGGAAAATAACGAGGAATCCATTTCTGGTCTTGGTTTTGCGCTAGCTTAATTATTATAGAAGTTATTAGCTATATTCCAAGAAATGGTCGTAACCCTTAATTTTATCCTCTCGTTTTTTCTCGTGTTCGTTGCACTCATCTGGTGTAGAATTTGACGCTGAACATTTTGATGCTTATTAGAATCCGATCGGTAGAGTATTAACGGAGCTATGAACGATTTTGTGTTTCTACCGTTATGAAACTCTCCGGTGTTTACGGCCAGAATTTCACCTCCTGTAAAACCATCTTTTTTCAAATATGCAAGTTTCGTTATTCTTGCCTCCAGCTTGATCAGAGAGGTTCATAGACGTGAAGAAAACAATATTAGAATTTCTGGTGCTATCAGAATTGCGCTAGGCCTAAAACTGACGGAGATATCCACGATTTAAAAAAACGTGCTGAAACTTTGAAGGCCTATAACTCCATTAATACTGTAAAGTTTTGTATGCCCAATTGTCGCCTGGGAGAACCAGTTGCGGGGAACACGCTGGTGCCTTCAGAATGACGCTACGACCAATAGTTATGGGGTTATTATGATCTGTTTTTCGCGTTTTTTTTAAACTTTGATCCAACGTTCTTCGTTTAATATCTATTTTTTCTCATTCGTCAATAGATAATGAAAGTTTTAGAATTTAACGAGAAATACAACGCTGGTCTCGAATCTTCGCTACGACCTTTAGTTTTGGAGATAACACGTCATTTCTTTAGCCACCTGTCACGCCTTTACTAGTAAAGATACGTTTATGGAAATAAGTATAGCGATTTGAACCGACATGAGCTATAATTTGATGTTTTCAAATTTAACTTTGAACGTGTTTGGTTCTTTTTTTTTATTTCTTGATATTTCTTGATGAGCAACTGATACAAGGTGTAGAGTTTGCCGGAGAACACGATGGCGCTATCAGAATCAAGATAGCTTTTTTCGTTATTGAGCTATACCGGTCCAAAGTTTGGTCTTAACGGTTTTCGCCTGCGCCTCTTGCTGTGTCCATGTTTTCCTCGTGTTCGTGGAGCTCCCCGGGTGTAGTATTCGACGCTGAACATTTTGGTCTTTACTAGAATCCGATCGGTTGAGTATTAACGGAGCAATTAACGATTTTGTGTTTAGGGGGGGGGGAGTGGTCGGGTGGTATCGCCGGGGGGGTGGTAGGGGCCTATGGCGGGGGGGGGGGGTCTTTGGGCTGTTCCGGGGGAGGGGGTGTAGGGGGCGGAGGGGGAGGGTGAACGATGTTTTTTATTTTTCGTTTAGTTTAAAAATGTTTCGTGCTATGAATTTATATGCTTTGTTTAGTTTTTATAATGTATCGTGTATTTTTTATTTATATTAGTGGCGTGTTTTACCATATTTGAAGGGGCGTGGTAGACTTTTCTTACGTTACTGAGCCTAGAAATAAATAATATGTTCTCTGACGTTCCTAAAATTGGTGAATAAGCTTTGATATTGTCGATAGAGGTTTGTTATGATCAAACCCTTACGGAATGATATACTCTTTTAAGTTTTTCATTTCGACTTGGTGATCTAAAATGGCGGCAGTCCAGTCCACCTTATATATCGTCCTCGCCATATAACACCTTCTCCACGGCCTTCTCCACCTCCTGCTCCACCTCAACATTCTCCACAGCCTTCCCCTTGACCTGCACGGCCTACTAAACGCTCGTCGCTGCCCAACACGCGTTAATATTAAGCCATTAGAGGGAAGATATTGTGGGCCATGGTGCCAAGTTGTGATTTTCAAGGGTGGTTTAAGCGCCAAGTGTCTACGAGAGTGCCACAAAGGGTATGGCCGTAGTATTCAAGGGCCATGGACCACCGAGGGGCCATTAGAGGGAAGATACTGTGGGCCATGGTGCCAAGTGTACGAGGGTGCCACAGAGAGTTAGGTAGACGCCCCTGCCATGGCCTTACTCAACTAGGGCCATGGACCACCGGAGGGCCATTGGAGGGGAGAAATAATGGTCCATAGTGCCATATTTTGTGATTTTCAAGGTTAGTATCAGTGCCATGGTGCCTGGGTAGGCCTATATAAATGTGCCATGGTCGAGGGATGCCACGTAGCCTACAGCCTGGGCCATAGTAAACAAGGGCCATGGACCAGAGGATGGCCATAGTGTGTGTGTGTGTGTGTGTGTGTGTGTGTGTGTGTGTGTGTGTGTGTGTGTGTGTGTGTGTGTGTGTGTCCTGGTAAAACTATAGAATCACACCCGGAAGTGCCTCTTTCCATGTGCGTTTGTGTGTGTGTGTGTGTGTGTGTGTGTCCTGGTAAAACTATAGAATCACACCCCGTAGCGGCTTCTTTCCATTTGTGTTTTTGTCATGTATGTTTTTTTTTTTTTTTGTGTGTGTGTGTGTGTGTGTGTTTTGAGGAGATTGTGTAAATATTTTAAGGCTGTGTGTGTGTGTGTGTGTGTGTGTGTGTGTGTGTGTGTGTGTTTTGAGGAGATTGTGTAAATATTTTAAGGCTGTGTGTGTGTGTGTGTGTGTTTTGAGGAGATTGTGTAAATATTTTAAGGCTGTGTGTGTGTGTGTGTGTGTGTGTGTGTGTGTGTGTGTGTGCTGGAGTTTAGTGGTGGTGTGGTGGGTAACACACACTGGGGTGTTATGCTATAATAGATTGCTACGCTAAATTCACTGTGGAATGTATTGTTATTATTATTATTATTATTATTATTATTATTGTTATTATTGCAGGAGTAGCTGTGAATGGCCTCAATGAAGAATGCGAGAAGTCTGAACATGAGATACAGGAGGAGGGCCTGATACGACAAGAATGTGGCTTCACATACAGGGGATGCATTTGAGATTAAGGTAGGCCTATGTGTGTATTTACCTTGTTGTATATACCTCGTTGTGAAATACTGGAAAAGAGATGTACTAGGTTCGTGCTGTCCCGTCTCCATAACGCTTAGTAGGCCTATGTGTGTGTGTGTGTGTGTGTGTGTGTGTGTGTGTGTGTTTAAGGTTAGATTAGGTTAGATTAGGTGAGGTAAGGTTAGTTTAGGTTAGGCATGGTTAATCAGCCTTCCAGCAGCTACTCGTAATGTGAGACTTTGTGAGACTGTACAGGGCAACGCTTACTGGTCTGAACATGCGTTGTTCATGAGAGACTAGTGTTTGTAAACTAAAGCGCCAGCTTTTGACGATGGGACACCAAATAACACAACACCGGGTGCCTTCAATACCATGGCATGCTCGCAAACGAATGTGGAATATCAAATTTGAGGCAGTGAATAATCATTTTTTGGGCAAAGTTAAATGATTTTTCTCTTTGATATATTGATTTTTTGAGTCTAACATAAAAAAATAACCTAGTGTTTTAATGTTGATGATCTAAGTATGAAATCTCTTCACTGAAGATATTTCATACCCCGAAGTTTTTTCATACACCACCGGGCGCCACGTGTAGGGAGACGTTTTTTTCTGAGAGGCGGAAAAAAGTAGCGATTATTGCTAGTTTGGTTACAAAAGTAACGAAGATACTGATATATATTTAATTAAGTAACGGATGGCCGATAACCCAATTTTATTATCAGCGATAAAGTATCGCGATAACTTACCGCGATAACGCCCAGCTATGAGATTATGTTAGGTAAGGTTAGATTAGGTTAGGGAAGGTTAGGTAAGGTTAGATTAGGTTAGGTAAGGTTAGATTAGGTTAGGGAAGGTTAGGTAAGGTTAGATTAGGTTAGGGAAGGTTAGGTAAGGTTAGATTAGGTTAGGGAAGGTTAGGTAAGGTTAGATTAGGTTAGGGAAGGTTAGGTAAGGTTAGATTAGGTTAGGGAAGGTTAGGTAAGGTTAGATTAGGTTAGGGAAGGTTAGGTAAGGTTAGGGAAGGTTAGGTAAGGTTAGATTAGGTGAGGTAAGGAAAACCGAGGTTTGACTGTATTTTTATTTTATTTTATTTTCTTTTTGTGTGTGTTTATCTTTCTCTCTCTCTCTCTCTCTCTCTCTCTCTCTCTCTCTCTCTCTCTCTCTCTCTCTCTCTCTCTCTCTCTCTCTCTGTAATTACCTTTCTGTCTACCTATTTCTGGTTTTATTCTTTTCTCTCTCTCTCTCTCTCTCTCTCTCTCTCTCTCTCTCTCTCTCTCTCTCTCTCTCTCTCTCTCTCTCTCTCTCTCTCTCCCTTTCCTTCCATACCAAAACCATTCTTCTTACTCTTCTTATTATTATTCTTATTATTATTATTATTCTTCTTATTATGATTATTATTATTATTATTGCAGGAGTAGCTGTGAATGGCCTCAATGAAGAACATGAGACACAAGCAAAGATAGGAGGAGGAGGAATACATACATAGGAAGAATACATAGGAAGAACAGACACCAGAAGACCTATCGGTCTACGGCGAGGGTGTCTGTTTAAGGAGGAGGAGAGAAGGAGGAGGGCCTGATACAACATGAAAGCCTTCCCAAATGTGTGTGTGTATTTACCTAGTTGTATTTACCTAGTTGTAGTTTTACAGGGCCTGGGCATTATGCTCGTGTGGTCCCGTCTCCGTGTCTGCATTTATCCAACTTATCTGTAAAGCTTTGCACACTCCTCGCTGATACTATATCCTGCTCAGACTGTTCCAAACCTCTACATTTCTTTGCGGAAGCTATACTTCTTTGTGTCTCTCAAGCATCTCACCTTTCTCAATTTTTTACTGTGTCCTCTTGTATTTCTGCTTGTGTTTCCTTCTGTTAGTAGCAGTTCTTCATTATCTACTTCATCTATTTTGTTTAATAATTTATAAATTTGGATTAGGTCTCCCCTTTCTCTTCTTTGTTCCAGTGTTGTTAAGTTCATTTCCTTTAATCTTTCCTCGTATATTAATCCCTCCAACTCTGGGACCATTTTTGATGCCATCCTCTGTATTCTTTCTAGTTTCTTTATATGCTTCTTCTTATGTTTGTACCACACTACCTCTGCAAATTCTAATTTTGTTCGAATAATGGTAGTGATTATCATTCTCATCATGTCCTTGTCCATGTAGCTAAATGCTACTCCAATATTTCTCACCAAGTGATATGTGTCTCTAAAGATCCGATTTATATGACTCTCTGGTTGATTATCATCCCTCATCACTACTCTCAGGTCTCTCTCTTCATGCACTTTTTTTAATGTTTCACCATTTCCCATTTTGTATATCCAGATTGGTCTTGTTTCACTTTTACCCATTTCCATAACATGACATTTTTTCACATTAAATTCCATCTCCCAATCCATACTCCATTTCCAAATTTTGTATAGGTCTTCTTGCAATATTTCACAATCTTCTTTGTTTCTTATATGTTTTTGTAATTTAGCGTCGTCAGCAAACAGGTTTATGGAGCTATTAACTCCTTCAGCCATGTCATTTACATATACCAGGAAGATTATCGGTGCTAATACTGAACCCTGTGGTACTCCGTGTGTGTGTGTGTGCTTGCAGGGAGATGAACCTTTATCTGACTAATGAGACTTTCTTTCAGGTCTGTGCGGAGGTGGGGGAGGAAGACTGCAGGAGGCTGTAGAGGGGTGGATTGGGTGAAGGGGGACTTGACAACACTACCATGCAAGCTGGGCTAAGGTAATGTATGACTGGTCTTGTTACGCTCAAAGGGAAGGGCGATCCCAGATACGTCGCAGAGGCGCTGTTTTGGCCTGGCCGTAGTGAGTTTCTTTATGTGCACCATTTAATTCTGCATGTTTTCGTATATAATACATGATGATTATGTTGAGTTTATGGCTGAAAACTTGTTATATTCAATAGCGACATTTGAAATTTGGCGCGCACGGTGATCTCGGATATGGTCCGGGGCGCTGTTTTGGCCCGGCCGTAGTGAAGGGGTTAAGTGTAGTCTATGAAGGCTACTTATCTATAAGCATTTAAGTGTAAGGTTCTGTGGGGTAACTAATCTAAGTGTAATGGTGCATTCTGTGGGAATTACTTAAGTGTAATCTATGAAGGCTACATCTATAAGTATATAAGTATGTAAGGTCCTGTGGGATAACTAATCTAAGGTTATGTACAACTACTGGTTCTGGTGCTGTGGGTAACTCCTACAAACCCTTTCTACTATGGCTATTAATTAACAAAAACCTCTTACTTTCAGCTTGTGTACTGGGTTAAAAAATAGTTCATGTTAGAGCCGGAAGCATCTGACAATCCCATCTCTTTCTTACAGGCCAGGCACTACAGAGGAGGAGGAGGAGAAGAAGGAGGAAGAAGAAGAAGAAGAAGGAGGAGGAGGAGGAGGAGGAGGAGGAAGAAGGAGGAGGAGGAGGAGGCAACTTATAAATATAGGCAGAAGTATATGTGCCAAGGAAAATATTTAAATGATCTGTATTATGTAAAGTATTGAATTTAAAATATATCTACTAATAATTTCTATGCATGTTTACAGGGTTACATATTTAAGCTGTAATATAATTTACATGTATTTAAGTGGGGTTTTAAGTATAAGGTGTTTGGTATTGCTATACTTATAAAATCTTCGGTTTGGGGTATATAATTCTAAGTAAGTGTTTCCCTACGTTATTTAAGTGTAAAGTAAGTGTGTAAGGTATTAAGTTATATATTAAAGTGTGTACCGGGTTCTCTAATAAGTGTGTAGTGATGGGAAGTATTTAAGTGTAATGTGTAAAGGTTACATATATATATATATAAGTATTTAAGTGGGAGCAGCAAGTAGTGGGCTTTTTTCTACACTTTTTGCCCTTGAAAAAAAAATACTGTGAAATCTTTAAGTGTACTGTATGAAGGCTATACATTTATAAGTATGTGTAACATCCTGTGAGGGCTAACTAATGTAAGGGTGATTTCATAAGTGTTACCGTAGTGGTGTGACTTAATCAGCAACCTCTACTGCAATTAGTCTGAGTACAATTACTGGTTCTGGTACTCTGAGTATTAACAAAACCTTTTAATTTCAGTTACCAAGGACAACCTCTGCTGCTCCGGGTATCAACTCATGCACTCCTGGGACTGGTGTAACATCTGCATGCCCTCGTAATAACTCACTCTGGTTCTGCTGTTCGTAACACCTCGCTCTGCGTCTGGTGTCGTAACGAATGGCATGGCTTCTGTGTACTAACTCCTGCTCGCTTAACCGCATGGATTTTTGCATAACACCTCCTATAGTCTTCGCCCTTCCTTCATAACTAATCGCACGGCTTTGCATGGAAACTCCGGCAACTTACGGCAAATTTCGCATGAGAACTACTCCTGCTTACGTATGACAATTCTCTGTGGCTTTCGTAACAACTCATGGATTTTGCATAACCCCATTCCATTTCCGCTGTCATGCTAACCCATACTAATGCTGGCTGGAGTATCCTAACCCATAGTCTAAGCTGCCGGCCAGTGCTTCAGGTGACCCCTAACTTGAAGCCTGTCGGATCAGCGTCTAGCGAGGGAGGTTCCGTCAGGTTCCGTTCCCCCCCTAGAGATGTCTCCCTTCACCTTAAAAAAATAGTTTGACATCATTTGAGAGCAGCAGTACAGGCCAGGTATCAGAGAGGGGTTCAGGCCTATATGGGGGCATCTCCAGTAGGCTTGTACCTCAAAAAATAAAAGATTGAAAATTAAAAAAGACTATGTGAGAATCCTGACTATGGAGGGAGATTATCCTCAAACACGTACGGTTATATATATGTGTCTTTTACCCACCCATGCGTGCAGTACGGTTGAACATAAGAACGTAAGAACGTGGTGGTGGTGGTGGTGGTGGGGATCATGTTTCTTAATGGTCCCTCTAAGCGAGAAAAATGAGAAAAAAATCATCACTCACACAAACCATTTCATAATACATATCAAAGCATTTGTCATCACATTATGTATCATCTATTTTGGGGGGTTTATATCATGGCACAAATTTGGCCCGTCGCCGCTACATGGTAAAGCCACAAATTTGGCCCGTCACTGCTACACGGTATAGCCATAAATTTGACCCGTCGCTGCTACCGTATTAAAAAGCATTACCAAGCACATCAGACGCCCAGGAAACATACTATATTATATGAAAGCCTTACCAAGCACATGCAACCTCTACCAAGCCTCATAAAATAATCTACCAATTAATATATTTGCCTACTCTAACAGTCTACATTTTCAGGACTTATATTTATATATTAATTTTTATTGTGTTATTTTACTATTCAGTTGTATGTCTGTTGTTGATTGTATAATTCCAAAGCAGAAAAGGTCCGTAATTGGGTTCTCAAGGGTGTGTTTTGAGGTTGATGGTACAGAGGAAGGGTCACATTTTCAACTGGGTCATAAAAGCACCCCTGCCTGTATATAACACCTCTGAAAGCCTTGTCAAATATGTGTTTTTTAGGTTGATGGTACAGAGGAAGGGTCACATTTCCACAGATCATAAAAGCATCTCGGAAAATGCCCAAACCTCCACTGAAAGCCTTGTCAAATATGTTTTTTTTTTTTTGTCATGGCCTATTGCGCCGGTAGGCATCTTCCCAGTGGATCCTGATGGTCGGCCCAAGGCTTCTTCCCGGTGGGGCCTGATGGTCGGCCCAGCCCGTTCTGGCGCAGGCAAGTGTTTATAGTGGTGCCATCTTGCATTGGCTCATGCTGCCCTCCCAGAGCTCATCTTTAATCCTAGAATCTACCCTTACCTGTGTTAGGATAATAGGCTACTGGTGTGATAAACTAAATCTCTCATTATAACCTTTCTCCTCTTCTGTTCAAAGCTAAAAACCTAATCTTTTTCCCTCTTCCTATAGCTCAAGCCCATCCATAGGGGGGGGGATTGAGGTCTAGCACTGTCTTGGATAAAAATGTGAGAGGATTATCCCAGCTTAGCTCAGGCCCTTGGAAACCACTTATAGGGAAATACATGTAAGGTTGTGTCTACAGGTCAGCTAGTGTTCCTCCTGTCTCATAATGCTTATAGTTTTTGCCTTCAACACTGATTTGATAACAAGGTGCCAATGCTCAGGTGAGGGAAAGTGTATGTGTGTGGGTGGGTCGGACAGAGAGCTTTACTATATGAAAAGGCTTCATACACTCAGAATTTGCCATGTTTAACCCTTGAAAGCTTAGTTCTGGCTAGATATCAAGCTCTAAAGCATCACATTGAGCAAGGGTTGATGTAGGAGAATCAATTACTTCCCCATACAGTATTTAAAGAGACTGACTATTTGGAAAGGCTTCGTACTCTCAGAATTTGCCATGTTTAACCCTTGAAAGCTTAGTACTGGCTAGATATCAAACTTTAAAGCATCACATTGAGCAAGGGTTGATGTAGGAGAATCAATTACTTCCCCATACAGTATTTAAAGAGACTGACTATTTGGAAAGGTCCTGTACACTCAGAATTTGCCATGTTTAACCCTTGAAAGCTTAGTTCTGGCTAGATATCAAGCTTTAAAGCATCACATTGAGCAAGGGTTGATGTAGGAGAATCAATTACCTCTCCATACAGTATTTAAAGAGGGAATTTGACCTTTTGAAAAGGCCTCGTACACTCAGAATTTGCCATTTTTAATACTTGAAAGCTTAGCACTAGTATATTTACAAGCTCTTAGGCATCACATTGAGCGAGGGAAATATCTCGAGGGGCAAAGAAGTTCATAGGAGAATTAATTACCTCCTCAAACAACATATAAGAAGGGATTTGACTATTTAAAAAGGCCTCAAACATAGAATTTGCCATGTCTCTACAGTTGAAGGTCCTTCGCTGCTTTAAGTCAAAGTTCTCAACCTTAAAAAATAACATGATTGATGTAAAGGAATGAATTATCTCCCCCAAACTATTTAAAGAGAGATTTTGAGTGCTTGAAAAGGCCTCAGACTCATAGAATTTGCCACGTCCTTACAGATGAAAGTCCATCGCTGCTTTTAGTCAAAGTTCTTGAGCTTAAAAATAACAGAGGATTGATGTAGAAGAATGATTTACCCGCCCAAACAGTATGTACCCAGCCCCCTCAAGTCCCCAATGCAGTCATCCCCCAGTCTCAGCTCCCAATTACCTTTATTCTGGGGGTCAAAGACATTATATATAAGTGTTTTCCCTTCCCATGTCAGCCCTAAGACCCTCAGGCCCCCAGTAATTGGTCACCTAACCTAACCTAGCAAGTGTCTCACCATAATACTGGCGGTAACATTTTAATTAACCTTTCCAATGAGCAAAAACAATTAATATGGAACTATGAATCAAACATCCCCAGCAATTAAGTCTCCACTTTGTTATGTAACATTAGTAAGGGTTCCAGTATATGTTAGATAATTACTAGCATTGTCAAGAACTGTTTTAATAGCCTTGTCAAGGGTTTGACGATTAAAAAATATTATAACAAGCACTGAACTAATTCTTGAGTAATTGGACTGAAAGCCTTGATGGTGCTCTATTTTTGCTATATTATAAAAGTCTATTAGCGATGCCTTGGAAAGCTACCATAAGCAAGGGTTCTAGATTATTGATGTCCAAGCTATTAATTATATGTTTTTCTTACCTGAAGCACCCTAGCTCACGCCCCCAGACCCTCGTTCAGCCTCTTCCAGACCCCCCCCGTCGCTACCTTATCTTCGGGGGGATCAAAACCATTAATTATGTGTTAGTTTTGATAATTACCGGACATTAAGTCTTCCCATGGTCAGTGTCAGCATTTGTGAAGCCTTAATTATCATGAGCATAGTGTTATATCAAGCACCAACTCTTGGGTAAGACTGAGAAGGTCTTAATGTACTCAATCTTTGCTATATAAAAACAAGTCAAGCAATGCCTTAGGAAGATACCATGAGCAAGGGGTGACTTAGGAAACTGATATACCTATCCCTCAATACTGCATAGACAATGGATCGAGGGCTTGTTCAGTATATATATCAGGCACAATTGTCCATCTTTTGAGTTAGTTTATCAGACATATCACAATCTTCTACCATAGCAAGGGATGAGTTAGCAGCTTGACATATATTCCTTAATACTACATAGACAATGGATCGAGGGCTTGTTCAGTATATATATCAGGCACAATTGTCCATCTTTTGAGTTAGTTTATCAAAGACATATCACTGAACCTTCCACCATGAGCAAGGGATGAGTTAGCAGCTTGATATATATTCCTTAATACTGCAAAGATAATGGATCGAGGGCTTGTTCAATATATATTATCACTCGGATAGGTTACAATTGTCCATCTTTTGAGTTAGTTTATCAAAGACATATCACAATCTTCCACCATGAGCAAGGGATGAGTTAGCAGCTTGATATATATCCGTCAATACTACATAGACAATGGATCGAGGGCTTGTTCAGTATATATATCAGGCACAATTGTCCATCTTTTGAGTTAGTTTATCAAAGACATATCACAATCTTCTACCATGAGCAAGGGATGAGTTAGCAGCTTGATATATATTCCTTAATACTGCAAAAATAATGGAAAGAGGGCTTGTTCAGTATATATCATCACTCGGATAGGTTACAATTGTCCATCTTTTAGTTTATCAAAGACATATTACTGAACCTTCCACCATGAGCAAGGGCCTTAGGGTGACTTATAGGAGATAGTTATACATTCCTATGTGTTTCATAGAGGAAAGGAAGAGATCTAGAATGATATATCTTCTAATATGTTTCTTCATCTCTTATAGTTTAATAGTTCAGCAGTGAAAATGAGTTTTATGCTGAGTGCTGAGTAGCCTTAATGTCGATCGGCCAACACGTACCTCAAGTCAGCATGCATTTGTGTTATAAGGTCAATAAACTCATGGCCCAGAATCAATCAGCATTTATGAAGTCGGCATTTAAAGTCAGCATCTCTCTCTCTCTCTCTCTCTCTCTCTCTCTCTCTTCCCAGCACGGCTTAATTCGATATCAGCCCTTAATGATGTTGCCGTTAAGTATCTCATTAACGATCATGCATGCAGGGGACGAGAAAGCTGAAAAAAAAGTAAAATAATGACGAGGCGGAAGAATTATATATGGCGAGCGATCGAGTCCATTGGCGGGGGTGTTGCCATTCTGAGAAAAAAAAAAATTGTTATTTTCTCGTAAGTCTATAAGAGTATTTCTTCTATCCCTGTGTCTCGGTATGGTAGGTCACAGGTCAAGTCATGCAATAAACATGTTCTGTACGAGTGTGGTGACTCCGGAAATAATATATCATTAGTGTGCCGAGGTGACCGATCAGCTGATTAAAACAGCTGATTGGGTACGCGGAGGTTTAAACATTACGTCATAGCTTTCGGATAGGTTTAATTTACAGATTTACATAGAAAATCAGACCCCATGGTCCAGACTAAGTGGCTTGTCCTTAAACTAAGTGGTTCTACATTAATCCGATGGCTCCATAACGTTGCATTTCAACTCTAGTTAATATATTGAGTTGAAGGAAGTGACGGCCGATCGAGGTTGTTTTTAAAGGAAATCAATCGTGTGACCACTGAAGGAAGGCAGGGAGCTTATTCCATTCTCGCACTACAACGTTGATGAAGAAAAATTTGGTTCAGTCTGAATTTACTTGTCTACATTTGAGTTTTACGCCTTAATTTGTTCCTCGTACGCAAAGTGTCATCGATCATAAACAATATTGATCTGCCTACATTCGTGAAACATATGGAGCCAAGCTCAGCAAATTCAGCATGGCCCAGAATTTCTTTAAGTCGGCATGGTCTGAAGTCAGCATGGCCTAGCTGGCTCGATCCCTCAACTCAGCATGTCGGTACAGGAAGCTTTTTTGTAGCGATATGCTTAATTCTACTACTACTACTACTACTACTACTACTACTACTACTACTACTACTACTACTACTACTACTACTACTACTACTACTACTACTATTACTACTACTACTACTACTACTACTACTACTACTACTACTACTACTACTACTACTACTACTATTACTACTACTACTACTACTACTATTACTAGGGGTTTAATTATGAACAAGTCAGCAATGCTCACTCAGGATGGCGCCTCGCTGTTTCTCAATGCTGATCCTATTTTGAACTCAGCATGCATTAAAGAGTTACTGATTTCAGTCTGTATAGCCACTCTGAGCTCAGCATGGTGGTCTATATATGACAGCATGATCGTTTTCTTGATATGCTGAGTTCGGAGTTCAACATGGATTTAAGTTAAGATTAGCATATGAGTCAGCATGGCCATAAGTTTAAATCAGCTTGCATAAGATCGAGTCAGCATGGCTATCTCTTTTAATGCTGACTTTTTATAGGCTCAGCATAAGAGTTATACAAGTGAACAATGCCGTCATTGCACTCAACTTACTGCATATTGTGACCTTTATTTCAAGTCAGCATGTGACCGTAAGCTTAAATCAGTTTGATAGCATAAGATATAGCATTTCAGCATATATCCTTCAACTTAATATCAACTAGAGTAGAAATGCAACGTTTTGGAGTCTTCTGATTAATGTAAAATCACTTAGGTTTAAGGACAGACCACCAAGTCTGGACCATGGGGTCTGTGTGGTCTGATTTTCTATGTAAATCTATGTAAAGGTTGGAACAATTAGTTTTGAGGTACAACAATGAGTTTTCCTGTTCCAACGTCCACCTTCCCTTATTAAACATTTCAAAGCCATTATTTACACGGCTTTAGGTTTAATTAAAGAGAAAAAGCGATATAATGACCCGTTTATACAGGAAGAAACGTTGTAACCTATAAGATCTAATTAATACGTGATTCATTCCCCTTCCTCCCTTTATCTCTCTCTCCCTCTCTCCATGCTTCACTTAAGGGAGACTAAGTGTATTAAGAACTCCCTGAAGCCATTATTCCCACATATAAGCTCATTATATCATATTGTAAACCCGTCCTGAAGGGTGATAGAATTTTACACTTTCTGCAGTTTCGTTCGCAAAGTGTCAAGACTTAGACCTAAAGTACAGCAAGAGCAAGAGCAGCAGTGGTGTCGTTTTTCCGTGCGAAATAACTCGTTGAGAGATACCTCATCACACACCAGAGAGACTGATTGATTTGCCTTATTTTGATGTTATTTGTCCACCCGTGATCTTTATAAGGGTTAATATTGCCTGTAAGATAATAATACACCAGACACACGGACCATAGATGCAAGAAATGAGGGAAAATAACGTCTGCTATAATTCTGTCAATAATGAACCCTATTCATTTGTTATTTAGCCTTCCAGTGATAACAAATGTTTCTCTGATGTTTGTGCCGTGTATTGAAAATGAAATAGGGTCATAGAACGATAGAAGTGAGTGAAATATGGAAAAAAAGGAAAGTTAAACGTTTGAGAGTTATTTCGCGGAGGTTGGCGAAGTTATTCCCTTATGATAACGTGACTGGCCTACCTCCCTCGCGGTGAATTCGCTCCGGATAGACGCCATTAAGAGTCATGTCTATTTTATGTGATTTCCGTGGGATTTATCCGCTGTAAAGACACTCCATGCAGATGAAAGAGGTGAGGAATGCCTTGTGCTTGTTTTGATATGGGTGATAACGGCGAGAAATGTGATGAACGTGGTCAAGGGATTTAAATGTGGGCTGACCGCGGGGCCTCGGGTAAGATGGCGGCGCGGGTTGGTGAGGGAAATATTTGTATATATATTTTTTTTTCTCGTAAACTACTGGGTATACCGAGACGGGGCTTGAGGTCATGACATATAAGGTCACTATACTTCCTGAGGTCTAGCGGTGATGTGGGGAAAAGGCGGAAAATGTGTGATATATGCAAGATAAGAGGCGGCCATCAGCTTAACGTGTGAACTTTTATCATCGATGCTCAGTAAGCCCTTTGACCTCTACCGAGTGAAGAATTAAGGGGGATTGACCTGATATATGAGGTCAGATGAGGCGTGAATGTCGTAAACAATGAATTAGGTTTAGGGGTGAGCTCACAAAGGCGACCGTGTGACCTTATTTTTGACCTTATTACCGACACTTACGACCTATGATATGGAGAATAAGATGCATTGAGCTCTTACATGAGGTCAAATGGGGCGTGGCTGTCTTAAGTACGTAATAATGGGCATTTAGCGGCCAGGTCCAGCAGGTCAGAAATGGCCCATCGCTGCTACACGGTAGAGCCACAAATTTGGCCCTCAGGTTAAAAAAAAAAAAAAGACAACAGGAGGTCATTTTATTCGGAGATTTCCAACACGTAACCTTTTTTATTGCTATTCCAGAAGTACACCCGATGGCAGGCCGGACCCTATCTCTCCTTCGGGGGCCAAGTTGTGATTTGCTTGGCAGGAGCCGTGGTGGTGAGTAAACTTTTCTGGGTTCCATTTCCTCAGTGAACATTAAGCTGAATAGTAAAAAAAAATTGTATGTTTGTCAGATGGTAAATGTCCACAGAGCTGCCCATCTCACTGTGGTACTTCTCACCCTAACCATGCGTTAGATCTCATAATTCTATGCATTTTGAATCCCATATATATGCCTCACAAATTGATAGAATCGCTGCTGGTGATTTATGAAAGGTTGGTGTTTTTTTTGCGGGCCGTGATGTTGTGGGCCCCGGGCGTGAAAGCGAGAAACACCTCCGCAGAGCTAAGTTGCATATACATGTGGGGGGGCGAAGGGGTCAAAGCCCCCCCGTTAACTGTTAGGTCGTAGAGTTTGGTTGGGTTAGTTTAAATATGTTCCCCCACCGTAAACCGTCGCGTCGGTGCCACCACAAAATAGCTCGTGGGTCGGCATGTTCTATAAAAATAAAAAATAACCACGCGGTAGACCTGGTCTCACACGAGTGGGCTAATCGCTAACCTAGCGTACCGTCGCTAACCAAGCGTTTGTAGAAAAGATATATGAAGACCTAGTGATGTTTCATAAAGTAAGTAATGGTGGCACAGACGCCCCGAGCCGGCCGCCAAAAACTCACTAACTTTTCAAAAATCGGTGGCGGCGTTTCTAACAGTTTGCGGCGAACATAAATGGGGTTCAAAATGCTTAGAATAAGGAGATCTAACCCATGAGAAGTGTGAGAAGTGAGTGTAAGAGACAGGAACAGAGTATCCCAGTCCCCGTGATGCTCTGAGGCGGCTGCAAAAACTCATTAACTTTAAAAATTGCTAGCAGCGATTCTGTCAATTTCATATATATATATATATATATATATATATATATATATATATATATATATATATATATATATATATATATATATATATATATATATATATATATATATATATATATATATATATATATATATATATATATATATATATATATATATATATATATATATATATATATATATATATATATATATATATATATATATATATATATATATATATATATATATATATATATATATATATATTTATATATATATATATATATATATATATATATATATATATATATATATATATATATATATATATATATATATTTATGGGATTCAAAATGCATAGAATTATGAGATGGGCAGCTCTGTGGACATTTATCACCTGTCAGATTAGGTTAGAATTAAGTTAGGCTAGATTTCATTGTTTCCAGGTCAGGATAAGGGTGAAGTATTAGCCCTTTATTTATAAGTGTGGAGTCTTCACCCTATTCATCCTGGGGGCTTCATGGTGTAGTGGTTAGTGCTTGGCTCACAACCGAAAGAGCCCGGGTTCGATTCCCGGGCGGAGTGGAAAAATTTGGGTGGCTTTTCCGATACCCTATGCCCCTGTCCACCCAGCAGTGTATGGGTACTACCAGGTATTAATCGGGGGTTGTGTCTTGTTCCCTTCTCCTATAATCCCTGATGACTCCCGATAAGCCGGTTGACCGGCTGTAAGATTGGGGATTGTCGGCGGCAGACCGCCGGTCGACCCTGAGGACCGTAGACTCAGCTGACCACCGCCGGTCAACTTTAAAATTTTCAAAGATATCGGCGATGCGCCCAGTTGACCGGCGGTGTTGAAAATGTCCTAGTCGACCGGCGGTCAACCGCCGACACCCGCGGCAGACCGGCGGTAGACTGGCGGTAGGCCATGAGTGAACACCTGTTTATGATCTGGGGATTAGCAAGGGAGGAAGGAGGAAAACGAGGAGGAACAGGTAGGAGCGAGGTGTAGTATTCGATGCTGAACATTTTGGTCTTTACTAGAATCCGATCGGTTGAGTAT
Organism: Eriocheir sinensis; assembly: GCF_024679095.1. Taxonomy (NCBI): domain Eukaryota; kingdom Metazoa; phylum Arthropoda; class Malacostraca; order Decapoda; family Varunidae; genus Eriocheir; species Eriocheir sinensis. Next base: position 12,848,230 of record NC_066557.1, read on the forward strand.
TAACGGAGCAATTAACGATTTTGTGTTTAGGGGGGGGGGAGTGGTCGGGTGGTATCGCCGGGGGGGTGGTAGGGGCCTATGGTGGTGGGGGGGGGGTCTTTGGGGTGGCCCGGGGGATGGGTTGTAGGGGGCGGCGGGGGAGGGTGAACGATGTTTTTTATTTTTCGTTTAGTTTAAAAATGTTTCGTGCTATGAATTCAATGCTGTGTTTAGTTTTTATAATGTATCGTGTATTTTCTTTTTTATATTGGTGGCGTGTTTTACAATTTTTGAAGGGGCGCTGTGGACTTTTCTTACGTTACTGAGCCTAGAAATAAATAATATGTTCTCTGACGTTCCTAAAATTGGTGAATAAGCTTTAATATTGTCGATAGAGGTTTGTTATGATCAAAGTCTTACGGAATGATATACTCTTTTAAGTTTTTCATTTCGACTTGGTGATCTAAAATGGCGGCAGTCCAGTCCACCTTATATATCGTTCTCGCCATATAACACCTTCTCCACGGCCTTCTCCACCTCCTGCTCCACCTCAACATTCTCCACGGCCTTCCCCTTGACCTGCACGGCCTACTAAACGCTCGTCGCTGCCCAACACGCGTTAATATTAAGCCATTAGAGGGAAGATATTGTGGGCCATGGTGCCAAGTTGTGATTTTCAAGGGTGGATTAAGCGCCAAGTGTCTACGAGAGTGCCACAAAGGGTATGGCCGTAGTATTCAAGGGCCATGGACCACCGAGGGGCCATTAGAGGGAAGATATTGTGTGCCATGGTGCCAAGTTGTGATTTTCAAGGGTGGTTTAAGTGCCAAGTGTCTACGAGAGTGCCACAAAGGGTATGGCCGTAGTATTCAAGGGCCATGGACCACCGAGGGGCCATTAGAGGGAAGATACTGTGTGCCATGGTGCCAAGTGTCTACGAGGGTGCCACAGAGGGTTAGGTAGACGCCCCTGCCATGGCCTTACTCAACTAGGGCCATGGACCACCGGAGGGCCATTGGAGGGGAGAAATAATGGTCCATAGTGCCGTATTTTGTGATTTTCAAGGTTAGTATCAGTGCCATGGTGCCTGGGTAGACCTATATAAATGTGCCATGGTCGAGGGATGCCACGTAGCCTACAGCCTGGGCCATAGTAAACAAGGGCCATGGACCAGAGGATGACCATAGTGTGTGTGTGTGTGTGTGTGTGTGTGTGTGTGTCCTGGTAAAACTATAGAATCACACCCGGAAGTGCCTCTTTCCATGTGCGTTTTTGTGTGTGTGTGTCACTGTGTGTGTGTGTGTGTGTGTGTGTGTGTCCTGGTAAAACTATAGAATCACACCCCGTAGCAGGTTCTTTCCATTTGCGTTTTTGTCATGTATGTTTTTTTTTTTGTGTGTGTGTGTGTGTGTTTTGAGGAGATTGTGTAAATATTTTAAGGCTGTGTGTGTGTGTGTGTGTGTGTGTGTGTGTGTGTGTGTGTGTGTGTGTGTGTGTGTGTGCACGCTGGAGTTTAGTGGTGGTGTGGTGGGTAACACACACTGGGGATAATAGGTTACTATGCTAAATTCACTGTGGAATGTATTGTTATTATTATTATTATTATTATTATTATTATTATTATTATTATTATTATTATTATTGCAGGAGTAGCTGTGAATGGCCTCAATGAAGAATGCGAGAAGTCTGAACATGAGATACAGGAGGAGGAGGAGGAGGAGGAGGGCCTGATACAACAAGAATGTGGCTTCACCTACAGGGGATGCATTTGAGATTAAGGTAGGCCTATGTGTGTATTTACCTTGTTGTATATACCTCGTTGTGAAATACTGGAAAAGAGATGTACTAGGTTCGTGCTGTCCCGTCTCCATAACGCTTAGTAGGCCTATGTGTGTGTGTGTGTGTGTGTGTGTGTGTGTTTAAGGTTAGATTAAGTTAGGCAAAGCTAGGTTAGGCAAGGTTAGATTAGGTTAGGCAAGGTTAGATTAGGTTAGGAAAGGTTAGTTTAGGTTAGGCATGGTTATTCAGCCTTCCAGCAGCTACTGTGTTAAAAAGCTTTGTGAGACTGTACAGGGCAACGCTTACTGGTCTGAACATGCGTTGTTCATGAGAGACTAGTGTTTGTAAACTAAAGCGCCAGCTTTTGACGATGGGACACCAAATAACACAACACTGGGTGCCTTCAATACCATGGCATGCTCGCAAACGAATGTGGAATATCAAATTTGAGGCAGTGAATAATCATTTTTTGGGCAAAGTTAAATGATTTTTCTCTTTGATATATTGATTATTGAGTCTAGCATAAAAAAATAACCTAGTGTTTTAATGATGATATAAGTATGAAATCTCTTCACCGAAGTTTTTTCATATAACACCGGGCGCCCGGGGCACATTTAGGGAGACGTTTTTCTCTGAGAGGCGGAAAAAAGTAGCGATTATCGCTAGTTTGGTTACAAAAGTAATGAAGATACTGATATATATTTAATTAAGTAGCGGATGGCCGATAACCCAATTTTATTATCAGCGATAAAGTATCGCGATAATTTATCGCGATAACGCCCAGCCATGAGATTATGTTAGGTAAGGTTAGATTAGGTTAGATTAGGTCAGGGAAGGTTAGGTAAGGTTAGATTAGGTTAGGGAAGGTTAGGTAAGGTTAGATTAGGTTAGGGAAGGTTAGGTAAGGTTAGATTAGGTTAGGGAAGGTTAGGGAAGGTTAGGTAAGGTTAGATTAGGTTAGGGAAGGTTAGGTAAGGTTAGATTAGGTTAGGGAAGGTTAGGTAAGGTTAGATTAGGTGAGGTAAGGTTAGGTAAGGTTAGATTAGGTTAGGGAAGGTTAGGTAAGGTTAGATTAGGTTAGGGAAGGTTAGGTAAGGTTAGATTAGGTGAGGTAAGGAAAACCGAGGTTTGACTGTATTTTTATTTTATTTTATTTTCTCTTTTTTTGTGTGTGTTTCTCTTTCCTCTCTCTCTCTCTCTCTCTCTCTCTCTCTCTCTCTCTCTCTCTCTCTCTCTCTCTCTCTCTCTCTCTCTCTCTCTCTCTGTAATTACCTTTCTGTCTACCTATTTCTGGTTTTATTTTATTTTATTTTTCTCTCTCTCTCTCTCTCTCTCTCTCTCTCTCTCTCTCTCTCTCTCTCTCTCTCTCTCTCTCTCTCTCTCTTTCTGTAATTACCTTTCTGTCTACCTATTTCCGGTTTTATATTCTCTCTCTCTCTCTCTCTCTCTCTCTCTCTCTCTCTCTCTCTGTAATTACCTTTCTGTCTACCTATTTCTGGTTTTCTTCTTTTCTCTCTCTCCCCTTCCTCCCTTTCCTTCCATACCAAAACCATTCTTCTTACTATTATTATTATTATTATTATTATTATTATTATTATTATTATTATTATTATTATTATAGCCGTGAATGGCCTCAATGAAGAACATTAGACACAAGAGAAGATAGGAGGAGGAGGAGGAGGAGGAATACATACATAGGAAGAATACATAGGAAGAACAGACACCAGAAGACCTATCGGTCTATGGCGAGGGTGTCTGTTTAAGGAGGAGGAGAGAAGGAGGAGGGCCTGATACAACATGAAAGCCTTCCCAAATGTGTGTGTGTGTGTGTGTGTGTGTGTGTGTGTGTGTGCTTGCAGGGAGATGAACCTTTATCTGACTAATGAGACTTTCTTTCAGGTCTGTGCGGAGGTGGGGGAGGAAGACTGCAGGAGGCTGTAGAGGGGTGGATTGGGTGAAGGGGGACTTGACAACACTACCATGCAAGCTGGGCTAAGGTAATGTATGATTGGTTTTGTTACGCTCAAAGGGAAGGGCGATCCCAGATACGTCGCAGAGGCGCTGTTTTGGCCTGGCCGTAGTGAGTTTCTTTATGTGCACCATTTAATTCTGCATGTTTTCGTATATAATACATGATGATTATGTTGAGTTTATGGCTGAAAGCTTGTTATATTCAATAGCGACATTTGAAATTTAGCGCGCGCGGCGATCTCGGATACAGCAGAGGGCGCTGTTTTGGCCTGGCCGTAGTGAGTTTCTTTATGTGCACCATTTAATTCTGCATGTTTTCGTATATAATACATGATGATTATGTTGAGTTTATGGCTGAAAGCTTGTTATATTCAATAGCGACATTTGAAATTTGGCGCGCACGGTGATCTCGGATATGGTCCGGGGCGCTGTTTTGGCCCGGCCGTAGTGAAGGGGTTAAGTGTAGTCTATGAAGGCTAATTATCTATAAGTATTTAAGTGTAAGGTTCTGTGGGGTAACTAATCTAAGTGTAATGGTGCATTCTGTGGGAATTACTTAAGTGTAATCTATGAAGGCTACATCTATAAGTATATAAGTATGTAAGGTCCTGTGGGATAACTAATCTAAGGTTATGTACAACTACTGGTTCTGGTGCTGTGGGTAACTCCTACAAACCCTTTCTACTATGGCTATTAATTAACAAAAACCTCTTACTTTCAGCTTGTGTACTGGGTTAAAAAATAGTTAATGTTAGAGCTGGAAGCATCTGACAATCCCATCTCTTTCTTACAGGCCAAGCACTACAGAGGAGGAGGAGGAGAAGAAGAAAGAGGAAGAAGAAGAAGGAGGAGGAGGAGGAGGAAGAAGGAGAAGAAGGAGAAAGAGGAGGAGGAGGAGGAGGAGGCAACTTATAAATACAGGCAGAAGTATATGTGCCAAGGAAAATATTTAAATGATCTGTATTATGTAAAGTATTGAATTTAAAATATATCTACTAATAATTTCTATGCATGTTTACAGGGTTACATATTTAAGCTGTAATATAATTTGTATGTATTTAAATGGGGTTTTAGTTATAAGGTGTGGTATTGCTATACTTATAAAATCTTCGGTTTTGGGGTATATAATTCTAAGTAAGTGTTTCCCTACGTTATTTAAGTGTACAGTAAGTGTGTAAGGTATTAAGTTATATATTAAAGTGTGTACCGGGTTCTCTAATAAGTGTGTAGTGATGGGAAGTATTTAAGTGTAATGTGTAAAGGTTACATATATATATATATAAGTATTTAAGTGGGAGCAGCAAGTAGTGGGCTTTTTTTTCTACACTTTTTTGCCCTTGAAAAAAAAATACTGTGAAATCTTTAAGTGTACTGTATGAAGGCTATACATTTATAAGTATGTGTAACGTCCTGTGAGGGCTAACTAATGTAAGGGTGATTTCATAAGTGTTACCGTAGTGGTGTGACTTAATCAGCAACCTCTACTGCAATTAGTCTGAGTACAATTACTGGTTCTGGTACTCTGAGTATTAACAAAACCTTTTAATTTCAGTTACCAAGGACAACCTCTGCTGCTGGGTATCAACTCATGCACTCCTGGGACTGGTGTAACATCTGCATGCCCTCGTAATAACTCACTCTGGTTCTGCTGTTCGTAACACCTCGCTCTGCGTCTGGTGTCGTAACGAATGGCATGGCTTCTGTGTACTAACTCCTGCTCGCTTAACCCGCATGGATTTTGCATAACACCTCCTATAGTCTTCGCCCTTCCTTCATAACTAATCGCACGGCTTTGCATGGAAACTCCGGCAACTTACGGCTTAAATTTCGCATGAGAACTACTCCTGCTTACGTATGACAATTCTCTGTGGCTTTCGTAACAACTCATGGATTTTGCATAACCCCATTCCATTTCCGCTGTCATGCTAACCCATACTAATGCTGGCTGGAGTATCCTAACCCATAGTCTAAGCTGCCGGCCAGTGCTTCAGGTGACCCCTAACTTGAAGCCTGTCGGATCAGCGTCTAGCGAGGGAGGTTCCGTCAGGTTCCGTTCCCCCCCTAGAGATGTCTCCCTTCACCTTAAAAAAATAGTTTGACATCATTTGAGAGCAGCAGTACAGGCCAGGTATCAGAGAGGGGTTCAGGCCTATATGGGGGCATCTCCAGTAGGCTTGTACCTCAAAAAATAAAAGATTGAAAATTAAAAAAGACTATGTGAGAATCCTGACTATGGAGGGAGATTATCCTCAAACACGTACGGTTATATATATGTGTCTTTTACCCACCCATGCGTGCAGTACGGTTGAACATAAGAACGTAAGAACGTGGTGGTGGTGGTGGTGGTGGGGATCATGTTTCTTAATGGTCCCTCTAAGCGAGAAAAATGAGAAAAAAATCATCACTCACAAACCATTTCATAATACATATCAAAGCATTTGTCATCACATTATGTATCATCTATTTTGGGGGGTTTATATCATGGCACAAATTTGGCCCGTCGCTGCTACACGGTAAAGCCACAAATTTGGCCCGTCGCTGCTACACGGTATAGCCACAAATTTGACCCGTCGCTGCTACCGTATTAAAAAGCATTACCAAGCACATCAGACGCCCGGGAAACATACTATACTATATGAAAACCTTACCAAGCACATGCAACCTCTACCAAGCCTCATAAAATAATCTACCAATTAATATATTTGCCTACTCTAACAGTCTACATTTTCAGGACTTATATTTATATATTAATTTTTATTGTGTTATTTTAGTGTTCATTTGTATGTCTGTTGTTGATTGTATAATTCCAAAGCAGAAAAGGTCCGTAATTGGGTTCTCAAGGGTGTGTTTTGAGGTTGATGGTACAGAGGAAGGGTCACATTTTCAACTGGGTCATAAAAGCACCCCTGCCTGTATATAACACCTCTGAAAGCCTTGTCAAATATGTGTTTTTTAGGTTGATGGTACAGAGGAAGGGTCACATTTCCACAGATCATAAAAGCATCTCGGAAAATGCCCAAACCTCCACTGAAAGCCTTGTCAAATATGTTTTTTTTTTTTGTCATGGCCTATTGCGCCGGTAGGCATCTTCCCAGTGGATCCTGATGGTCGGCCCAAGGCTTCTTCCCGGTGGGGCCTGATGGTCGGCCCAGCCCGTTCTGGCGCAGGCAAGTGTTTATAGTGGTGCCATCTTGCATTGGCTCATGCTGCCCTCCCAGAGCTCATCTTTAATCCTAGAATCTACCCTTACCTGTGTTAGGATAATAGGCTACTGGTGTGATAAACTAAATCTCTCATTATAACCTTTCTCCTCTTCTGTTCAAAGCTAAAAACCTAATCTTTTTCCCTCTTCCTATAGCTCAAGCCCATCCATAGGGGGGGGGATTGAGGTCTAGCACTGTCTTGGATAAAAATGTGAGAGGATTATCCCAGCTTAGCTCAGGCCCTTGGAAACCACTTATAGGGAAATACATGTAAGGTTGTGTCTACAGGTCAGCTAGTGTTCCTCCTGTCTCATAATGCTTATAGTTTTTGCCTTCAACACTGATTTGATAACAAGGTGCCAATGCTCAGGTGAGGGAAAGTGCATGTGTGTGGGTGGGTCGGACAGAGAGCTTTACTATATGAAAAGGCTTCATACACTCAGAATTTGCCATGTTTAACCCTTGAAAGCTTAGTTCTGGCTAGATATCAAGCTCTAAAGCATCACATTGAGCAAGGGTTGATGTAGGAGAATCAATTACTTCCCCATACAGTATTTAAAGAGACTGACTATTTGGAAAGGCTTCGTACACTCAGATTGTGCGATGTTTAACCCGTGATAGTTTAGGTCTGGCTAGATATCAAGCTTTAAAGCATCACATTGAGCAAGGGTTGATGTAGGAGAATCAATTACTTCCCCATACAGTATTTAAAGAGACTGACTATTTGGAAAGGTCCTGTACACTCAGAATTTGCCATGATTAACCCTTGAAAGCTTAGTTCTGGCTAGATATCAAATTCTAAAGCATCACATTGAGCAAGGGTTGATGTAGGAGAATTACCTCTCCATACAGTATTTAAAGAGGGAATTTGACCTTTTGAAAAGGCCTCGTACACTCAGAATTTGCCATTTATAATACTTGAAAGCTTAGCACTAGTATATTTCCAAGCTCTTAGGCATCACATTGAGCGAGGGAAATATCTCGAGGGGCAAAGAAGTTCATAGGAGAATTAATTACCTCCTCAAACAACATATAAGAAGGGATTTGACTATTTAAAAAGGCCTCAAACATAGAATTTGCCATGTCTCTACAGTTGAAGGTCCTTCGCTGCTTTAAGTCAAAGTTCTCAACCTTAAAAAATAACATGATTGATGTAAAGGAATGAATTATCTCCCCCAAACTATTTAAAGAGAGATTTTGAGTGCTTGAAAAGGCCTCAGACTCATAGAATTTGCCACGTCCTTACAGATGAAAGTCCATCGCTGCTTTTAGTCAAAGTTCTTGAGCTTAAAAATAACAGAGGATTGATGTAGAAGAATGATTTACCCGCCCAAACAGTATGTACCCAGCCCCCTCAAGTCCCCAATGCAGTCATCCCCCAGTCTCAGCTCCCAATTACCTTTATTCTGGGGGTCAAAGACATTATATATAAGTGTTTTCCCTTCCCATGTCAGCCCTAAGACCCTCAGGCCCCCAGTAATTGGTCACCTAACCTAACCTAGCAAGTGTCTCACCATAATACTGGCGGTAACATTTTAATTAACCTTTCCAATGAGCAAAAAGAATTAATATGGAACTATGAATCAAATATCCCCAGCAATTAAGTCTCCACTTTGTTATGTAACATTAGTAAGGGTTCCAGTATATGTTAGATAATTACTAGCATTGTCAAGAACAGTTTTAATAGCCTTGTCAAGGGTTGGCCGAGAAAACAATATTATAACAAGCACTGAACTAATTCTTGAGTAATTGGACTGAGAAAGCCTTGATGGTACTCTATTTTTGCTATATTATAAAAAGTCTATAAGCGATGCCTTGGAAAGCTACCATAAGCAAGGGTTGGTCTAGATTATTGATGTCCAAGCTATTAATTATATGTATTTTCTCTTACCTGAAGAGCCCTAGCTCAAGCCCCCAGACCCTCGATCAGCCTCTTCCAGACCCCCCCAGTAGCTACCTTATTTTCTGGGGGATCAAAACCATTAATTATGTGTTAGTTTTGATAATTACCTGACATTAAGTCTTCCCATGGGCAGTGTCAGCATTTGTGAAGCCTTAATTATCATGAGCATAGTTTTATATCGAGCACCAACTCTTGGGTAAGACTTTGAGAAGGTCTTAATGTACTCAATCTTTGGCATATAAAAACAAGTCTAGCAATGCCTTAGGAAGATACCATGAGCAAGGGGTGAGTTAGGAAACTGATATACCTATCCCTCAATACTGCATAGACAATGGATCGAGGTCTTGTTCAGTATATATATCAGGCACAATTGTCCATCTTTTGAGTTAGTTTATCAAAGACATATCACAATCTTCTACCATGAGCAAGGGATGAGTTAGCAGCTTGACATATATTCCTTAATACTACATAGACAATGGATCGAGGGCTTGTTCAGTATATATGTCAGGCACAATTGTCCATCTTTTGAGTTAGTTTATTAAAGACATATCACAATCTTCTACCATGGGCAAGGGATGAGTTAGCAGCTTGATATATATTCCTTAATACTACATAGACAATGGATCGAGGTCTTGTTCAGTATATATATCAGGCACAATTGTCCATCTTTTGAGTTAGTTTATCAAAGACATATCACTGAACCTTCCACCATGAGCAAGGGATGAGTTAGCAGCTTGATATATATTCCTTAATACTGCAAAGATAATGGATCGAGGGCTTGTTCAATATATATTATCACTCGGATAGGTTACAATTGTCCATCTTTTGAGTTAGTTTATCAAAGACATATCACAATCTTCCACCATGAGCAAGGGATGAGTTAGCAGCTTGATATATATCCGTCAATACTACATAGACAATGGATCGAGGGCTTGTTCAGTATGTATCAGGCACAATTGTCCATCTTTTGAGTTAGTTTATCAAAGACATATCACAATCTTCTACCATGAGCAAGGGATGAGTTAGCAGCTTGATATATATTCCTTAATACTGCAAAAATAATGGAAAGAGGGCTTGTTCAGTATATATCATCACTCGGATAGGTTACAATTGTCCATCTTTTAGTTTATCAAAGACATATTACTGAACCTTCCACCATGAGCAAGGGCCTTAGGGTGACTTATAGGAGATAGTTATACATTCCTATGTGTTTCATAGAGGAAAGGAAGAGATCTAGAATGATATATCTTCTAATATGTTTCTTCATCTCTTATAGTTTAATAGTTCAGCAGTGAAAATGAGTTTTATGCTGAGTGCTGAGTAGCCTTAATGTCGATCGGCCAACACGTACCTCAAGTCAGCATGCATTTGTGTTATAAGGTCAATAAACTCATGGCCCAGAATCAATCAGCATTTATGAAGTCGGCATTTAAAGTCAGCATCTCTCTCTCTCTCTCTCTCTCTCTCTCTTCCCAGCACGGCTTAATTCGATATCAGCCCTTAATGATGTTGCCGTTAAGTATCTCATTAACGATCATGCATGCAGGGGACGAGAAAGCTGAAAAAAAAGTAAAATAATGACGAGGCGGAAGAATTATATATGGCGAGCGATCGAGTCCATTGGCGGGGGTGTTGCCATTCTGAGAAAAAAAAAAATTGTTATTTTCTCGTAAGTCTATAAGAGTATTTCTTCTATCCCTGTGTCTCGGTATGCTAGGTCACAGGTCAAGTCATGCAATAAACATGTTCTGTACGAGTGTGGTGACTCCGGAAATAATATATCATTAGTGTTGAGGTGACCGATCAGCTGATTAAAACAGCTGATTGGGTACGCGGAGGTTTAAACATTACGTCATAGCTTTCGGATAGGTTTAATTTACAGATTTACATAGAAAATCAGACCCCATGGTCCAGACTAAGTGGCCTGTCCTTAAACTAAGTGATTCTACATTAATCCGATGGCTCCATAACGTTGCATTTCAACTCTAGTTAATATATTGAGTTGAAGGAAGGGACGGCCGATCGAGCTTGTTTTTAAAGGAAATCAATCGTGTGACCACTGAAGGAAGGCAGGGAGCTTATTCCATTCTCGCACTACAACGTTGATGAAGTTTGGTTCAGTCTGAATTTACTTGTCTACATTTGAATTTTACGCCTTAATTTGTTCCTCGTACGCAGAGTGTCATCGATCATTAACAATATTGATCTGTCTACATTCGTGAAACATATGGAGCCAAGCTCAGCAAATTCAGCATGGCCCAGAATTTCTTTAAGTCGGCATGGTCTGAAGTCAGCATGGCCTAGCTGGCTCGATCCCTCAACTCAGCATGTCGGTACAGGAAGCTTTTTTGTAGCGATATGCTTAATTCTACTACTACTACTACTACTACTACTACTACTACTACTACTACTACTACTACTACTACTACTACTACTACTACTACTACTACTACTACTACTACTACTACTACTACTACTACTACTACTACTACTACTACTACTACTACTACTACTACTATTACTAGGGGTTTAATTATGAACAAGTCAGCAATGCTCACTCAGGATGGCGCCTCGCTGTTTCTCAATGCTGATCCTATTTTGAACTCAGCATGCATTAAAGAGTTACTGATTTCAGTCTGTATAGCCACTCTGAGCTCAGCATGGTGGTCTATATATGACAGCATGATCGTTTTCTTGATATGCTGAGTTCGGAGTTCAACATGGATTTAAGTTAAGATTAGCATATGAGTCAGCATGGCCATAAGTTTAAATCAGCTTGCATAAGATCGAGTCAGCATGGCTATCTCTTTTAATGCTGACTTTTTATAGGCTCAGCATAAGAGTTATACAAGTGAACAATGCCGTCATTGCACTCAACTTACTGCATATTGTGACCTTTATTTCAAGTCAGCATGCATCATGAAGTCAGCATGTGACCGTAAGCTTAAATCAGTTTGATAGCATAAGATATAGCATTTCAGCATATATCCTTCAACTTAATATCAACTAGAGTAGAAATGCAACGTTTTGGAGTCTTCTGATTAATGTAAAATCACTTAGGTTTAAGGACAGACCACCAAGTCTGGACCATGGGGTCTGTGTGGTCTGATTTTCTATGTAAATCTATGTAAAGGTTGGAACAATTAGTTTTGAGGTACAACAATGAGTTTTCCTGTTCCAACGTCCACCTTCCCTTATTAAACATTTCAAAGCCATTATTTACACGGCTTTAGGTTTAATTAAAGAGAAAAAGCGATATAATGACCCGTTTATACAGGAAGAAACGTTGTAACCTATAAGATCTAATTAATACGTGATTCATTCCCCTTCCTCCCTTTATCTCTCTCTCCCTCTCTCCATGCTTCACTTAAGGGAGACTAAGTGTATTAAGAACTCCCTGAAGCCATTATTCCCACATATAAGCTCATTATATCATATTGTAAACCCGTCCTGAAGGGTGATAGAATTTTACACTTTCTGCAGTTTCGTTCGCAAAGTGTCAAGACTTAGACCTAAAGTACAGCAAGAGCAAGAGCAGCAGTGGTGTCGTTTTCCCGTGCGAAATAACTCGTTGAGAGATACCTCATCACACACCAGAGAGACTGATTGATTTGCCTTATTTTGATGTTATTTGTCCACCCGTGATCTTTATAAGGGTTAATATTGCCTGTAAGATAATAATACACCAGACACACGGACCATAGATGCAAGAAATGAGGGAAAATAACGTCTGCTATAATTCTGTCAATAATGAACCCTATTCATTTGTTATTTAGCCTTCCAGTGATAACAAATGTTTCTCTGATGTTTGTGCCGTGTATTGAAAATGAAATAGGGTCATAGAACGATAGAAGTGAGTGAAATATGGAAAAAAAGGAAAGTTAAACGTTTGAGAGTTATTTCGCGGAGGTTGGCGAAGTTATTCCCTTATGATAACGTGACTGGCCTACCTCCCTCGCGGTGAATTCGCTCCGGATAGACGCCATTAAGAGTCATGTCTATTTTATGTGATTTCCGTGGGATTTATCCGCTGTAAAGACACGCCATGCAGATCAAAGAGGTGAGGAATGCCTTGTACTTGTTTTGATATGGGTGATAACGGCGAAAAGTGTAATGAACGTGGTCAAAGGGGATTTAAATGTGGGTTGACCGCGGGGCCTCGGGTTAAGATGGCGGCGCGGGTTGGTAAGGAAAATATTTGTATATATATATTTTTTTTTCTCGTAAACTACTGGGTATACCGAGACGGGGCTTGAGGTCATGACATATAAGGTCACTATACTTCTTGAGGTCAAGCGGTGATGTGGGGAAAAGGCGGAAAATGTGTGATATATGCAAGATAAGAGGCGGCCATCAGCTTAACGTGTGAACTTTTATCATCGATGCTCAGTAAGCCCTTTGACCTCTACCGAGTGAAGAATTAAGGGGGATTGACCTGATATATGAGGTCAGATGAGGCGTGAATGTCGTAAACAATGAATTAGGTTTAGGGGTGAGCTCACAAAGGCGACCGTGTGACCTTATTCCTGACCTTATTACCGACACTTACGACCTATGATATGGAGAATAAGATGCATTGAGCTCTTACATGAGGTCAAATGGGGCGTGGCTGTCTTAAGTACGTAATAATGGGCATTTAGCGGCCAGGTCCAGCAGGTCAGAAATGGCCCATCGCTGCTACACGGTAGAGCCACAAATTTGGCCCCTCGGGTTAAAAAAAAAAAGACAACGGGAGGTCATTTTATACGGAAATTTCCAACACGTAACCTTTTTTTATTGCTATTCCAGAAGTACACCCGATGGCAGGCCGGACCCTATCTCTCCTTCGGGGGCCAAGTTGTGATTTGCTTGGCAGGAGCCGTGGTGGTGAGTAAACTTTTCTGGGTTCCATTTCCTCAGTGAACATTAAGCTGAATAGTAAAAAAAAATGTATGTTTGTCAGATGGTAAATGTCCACAGAGTTGCCCATCTCACTGTGGTACTTCTCACCCGAACCATGCGTTAGATCTCTTAATTCTATGCATTTTGAATCCCATATATATGCCTCACAAATTGATAGAATCGCTGCTAGTGATTTATGAAAGGTTGGTGTTTTTTTTGCGGGCCGTGATGATGTGGGCCCCGGGCGTGAAAGCGAGAAACACCTCCGCAGAGCTAAGTTGCATGTACATGTGGGGGGGCGAAGGGGTCAAAGCCCCCCTGTTAGCTGTTGGGTTGTAGAGTTCGGTTGGGTTAGTTTAAATATGTTCCCCCACCGTAAACCGTTGCGTCGGTGCCACCACAAAATAGCTCGTGGGTCTGCATGTTCTAAAAAAAAAAAAAAATAACCACGCGGTAGACCTGGTCTCACACGAGTGGGCTAATCGCTAACCTAGCGTACCGTCGCTAACCAAGCGTTTGTAGAAAAGATATATGAAGACCTAGTGATGTTTCATAAGTAATGGTGGCACAGACGCCCCGAGCCGGCCGCCAAAAACTCACTAACTTTTCAAAAATCGGTGGCGGCATTTCTAACAGTTTGCGGCGAACATAAATGGGGTTAAAAATGCTTAGAATAATGAGATCTAACCCATGAGAAGTGTGAGAAGTGAGTGTAAGAAGAGACGGGGAACAGAGTATTCCAGTCCCCCCGTGATGCTCTGAGGCGGCTGCTAAAAACTCATTAGCTTTTAAAAAATTGCTAGCAGCGATTCACCACCTGTCAGATTAGGTTAGAATTAAGTTAGGCCAGATTTCATTGTTTCCAGGTCAGGATAAGGATGAAGTATTAACCCTTTATTTATAAGTGTGGAGTATCCACCCTATTCATCCTGGGGGGCTTCATGGTGCAGTGGTTAGCACACTTGGCTCACAACCGAAAGAGCCCGGGTTCGATTCCCGGGCGGAGTGGAAAAATTTGGGTGGCTTTTCCGATACCCTACGCCCCTGTCCACCCAGCAGTGAATGGGTACTACCAGGTATTAATCGGGGGTTGTGTCTTGTTCCCTTCTCCTATAATCCCCGATGACTCCCGATAAGCCGGTCGCCGGTTGACTGGCTGTAAGATTGGGGATTGTCGGCGGCAGACCGCTGGTCGACCCTGAGGACCGTAGACTCAGCTGACCACCGCCGGTCAACTTTAAAATTTTCAAAGATATCGGCGATGTGCCCGGTTGACCGGCGGTGTTGAAAATGTCCTAATCGACCGGCGGTCAACCGCCGACACCCGCGGCAGACCGGCGGTAGACTGGCGGTAGGCCATGAGTGAACACCTGTTTATGATCTGGGGATTAGCAAGGGAGGAAGGAGGAAAACGAGGAGGAACAGGTAGGAGCGAGGGAATGAAGAGAGAGAGGGAGATGAGATAAAGGAGGAAGAGGAGTGGGTGAAAGAGAGAAAAGAGAGAGAGAGAGAGAGAGAGAGAGAGAGAGGGAAAGGAATGGAAGGAGGAACAGGTGGGAGTGAGTGAGGAAGAAAGAGGGAGTGAGGAAGTAAGGGAGAGAGGATGGAAAGAGATGAAAGAAAGGAGGAAGAGAGAGAGAGAGAGAGAGAGAGAGAGAGAGAGAGAGAGAGAGAGAGAGAGAGTTTTATGCACACAAATGAATTTAGGTTTGAAGCAGTTTATGAGGTAATTTTAAAATATAAAAATGCAAAGATAGTGTTTGGTCGTCGATGTGCCGCAGGTCTGTCACTGGTAGACCAGCGGTCTGCCACCGGTAGGCTGGCAGTTTACCGTTGACTGACCTGCTGCAGTTGCTGGTTGGAGAAATCGAAAATCGTATATGGTCGCCAGTCTACCGCCGGTCTACCGCAGGCAGACCGGCGGTAAGCTGCCGGTCCCGGGATTATTGCCTATTTTGTCGGCGGTCAGGCCCTGATCGACTTATCGGGAGTTATCGAGGACTATCGGGACCGAGGCCGGGAATGTGTGAGAGCCCCTTAAAAAAACTCTGTATACAGGAGGCTTTTCTCTAGAAGATGGAATTGTTTATAGCATTTCATAGCTGGTGCTGCTGCAAGTTACATGTAGAATGTGTTATTACGGAGTGTGATTCTTTAACTTCAACTCGTCAGTTAGTTTTTGTTTTATTGAGTTTTCACAAACATATTCAAGTTCTGCAATCACTGCTGCATTTAACGGTGTCAACCAAAATGGCCTATCTAATGTATGGCTGAGATACGGCAAATAATACATGTCTGTGATGTCACTCCTGACCGAGCGATCTCGCGCTAAAAACCTCATTTGTCAACTCTGCTCGCTTTCTCGCCAAGCAGTGTGGCATTGCTTATAATGTATTAACGTTCTTGCTCCCTGTGTGGCCTAAGGCTTGCTTAGGTTCATTAAAGTTTGGTCAGGTTAGGATGGCTGAGATTGTCTTTTATAAAATAGTTTAGGGTGACACAGTGAGTAATGTATATTTATATTTTGAATATTCTTCAGCGGAACACTGGAGGCTGAGTGTGATGCTCCTTGTTGGCCGCTATGATGATGATGTGGTTTGGCTACTACCAGCTGAGAGGCCACAGCATGCTGTCCTGAAGACCGGCCAGCAACCCGGACTCTAGAGCAGTGGTTTGCATTGGTAAAAGTGTTATTTCTGCTATAATTGTCTCTTGTTTCTCTTACGACTGTCTTCTGTTTCTCATATTCTCTTATTTCTCCTGTAAGTGGTGTGCGGGAAAAACTGTGTGACAAATGTTCTGTGGGTTAGGACTCGCTGGCCTGACAAATATTAACCCAGTAGCTGTAGGGGTCATGTTTCTTAACCCTTTCATTGCGCGCAGTGTGGACGCGACTCTCCCCTCAGGCGCAGTTGGGCAGCCCAATTGGGGGTCTCTTTTAACCTCTGTATCTCAAAAACTATTCATCACAGCTGAAAACTAAAAACACCATTGGAAAGAGGAGGTCCAGATCTATAGGAGTCTGTTATGTATGCGTGTCTTTCGGACGTTCAGGGAGTGTTGAATGTTAACACTTACATCGGTGCGTGCAGGATGATCAGCCATATTGAGGGAACTGTGGACATTTTTTCCTTCAGACTCTGGCAAGGGAGCATTGCCAACTGCAATATTTACAACTATTTGGTCAAAGAATCAGTCAGGTGAAGCTATGCAAAAATGCCGCTATATTGGGCAAGAACATCCACCAGTTACTCATCCGTAGATTTGCCACGCTGGGCTGATATGATTTTCCACCAAATTTAGTGAAGAATCCACTCAATTGGCAATCCTATGTTGTGAGAATTAATGTTGGAACACTCTCATACGCACGAGATGTGAGTGTGGGTGGAGGTCGCAGCGAGCGTTTAGCAATGAAAGGGTTAATGGCCCCTCTAAGCGAGAAAAATGAGAAAAAATCACCCCTCACACAAAGCACTTAATTATATATATCAAAGCATTTGTGATCAGTTTATGCATCGTCTATTTTTGGGGGTTTATATCATGGCACAAATTTGGCCCGTCGCTGCTACCGGGTTAATGTCCAAAAAATTTATTTCAAGTTTCTTCACTATAGTCTATCGATTTTAACTTGAGCCCTTGGGCGTGACTCAGTCGTTGTCTTTCCCTGTAATCCCAAGCCATTCATAACACCATGCAGTCGTATTATGAGTATGTGTATACTCCACAAATAGATAACGTACAGACTAACAGTGAGACAGATCGCAGGTCATGGCTAGATCTGTAAAGAATGGAGGCTTCCCCGGCCCAAACCACAGGGCTCAAGTTAGAGTCCATGTACTATAGTGACTTCATAAGAACGTAAGGAGTCTGCAAGAGACCGGTTGGGCTATACAAGGCAGCTCCTGTACACTCCACTCCACCTTACCTCACCATCCATGGCTTTATCTAACCCCTTCTTGAATGTATCTACGGTATTGGCACCCACATCATGGCCCCCAAGCCTGTTCCATTCGTCCACCACTCTATTGGTGAACCAATTCTTGCCTATGTCTTTGTTAAATCTGGATTTGTCCAACTTAAAACCATTGCTACGCATCCTACCCGGCTCTTTTACTTTCAAAATCTTATTGACATCCCCTTTATAGAAGCCCTTCATCCATTTATAGACTTCGATCAAGTCTCCTCGCAACCTTCGCATTTCTAGCGAGTGTACATTTAACTGCTTCAGCCTGTCTTCATGAGGCAAAAGCGACAGGCCAAATTTGTGTCTTTATCGTGTAGCAGCGACGGGCCAAATTTGTGCCATGATATAAACCCCCCAAAATAGATGATACATAATCTGATCACAAATGCTTTGATATATATTATGAAATGATTTGTGCGAGGGGTGATTTTTTCTCATTTTTCTCGCTTGGAGGGACCATTAAGAAACATGATCCCTACCACCACCACCGAGTTAATGATAAATATAAATGAATCTAGTTATTGGGGACCAGAAGACAGATTTTGTGTTGGAAGTCGGTAAATATAAGAGTGAGTACTACAGTCTGGCAACGTTGGCACTGCCTCAAAGTATAGGCCTGGCTGTATGTATAGAGTTATGAGGGGGGAGAGAGAGAGGGAGGGGAGAGGAAGAAATGGAGGAAGAAAAATATGTAAAATAACAAATATGAGAGAGAGATTATCTATTAATTATCTTTTATTATACAGCGCTTGATAGAGAGAGAGATTTTATATTTTATCCCATGCCATCTTTCCCGGTACAAGACTTTGACAGTGGACACATATTTGCAGGTTGGTGTAGCAGTGCCGGGAGGTGCCATAACACTCCCCTCAACAACAGTCTCTTCACCGACAAGTAATTCTTCACCAACAAGCTTTTCAGCAGCTTGGAGAAATAGGTAAGCTTTCTCTACTCACTTCCCTTCATTGGTGGGTTACCAGAAGACCCCAAAGGGTGAACCCGTTATATTGAGCTGTAAAATGTTCAGCAGCTCACTTAGTAACCAAATGTGTTGTAAAATGTTCACTACCTCTATGAAAAACAAGCAATGCGGCTAGCTTCAGACTGAGGAGAAAGACACCCTCACCCCTCACACAAACCATTTCATAATATATATATATATATATATATATATATATATATATATATATATATATATATATATATATATATATATATATATGTATATGTATAATGTACCAAAATTATGTTTTCAGTTACTCTGAGTTCCAGCATTTGAATAGAGATTTGAGTTTACCAACTGACGTTTTCATCCTGGTGTTAGTAAAATGACTGCATAATAAAAATAATAAAACCACATATAATTAAAACCACAATACCTGATGAAACTAAAAAAGATTCACAAAAAACACTGGTTTTATTGATGTTTTTTTGGTTTAAACCAGGGGTGTCAAACTCATGGCCTGCGGGATAGTCATAAATGGCCCGCGGTATCACGGTAGCTTCAATCTTGTCAATGTATTTTCTACCCTTGTTGACCCCCATGACGGCACTTCAGAGTATGAATTGGCCCTCCAAGGGTTTTGAGTTTGACACCCCTGGTTTAAACCACCAACCCTGCTGTACATAATTAAAATCTTACATATAGTTAAAACCACAATACTGATGAAACTAACAAAGATACACACAAAAGAAAAAAAAATGGTTTTATTAGTTGGTTTAAACCAGTTTTTTTTATTGGTTTAAACCATTTGTGGCTTAGTGCAGTACAGTATGTTATATGCATTTGCTCAGTAAGTTTCAGAAAACAATAAGTTTGAATAAGTATTGTACTGCATTTGAATTTACACATAATTTAGCTACCAGTATTTTTCTGTATGCATTGTTGGAAAGGATTTTTTCAAACAATTCATCTGCTGTTTAGTGAAGTGGCAAACATATATATATATATATATATATATATATATATATATATATAGATATATATATATATATATATATATATATATATATATATATATATATATATATATATATATATATATATATATATATATATATATATATATACAGTAAAACCCCGATTATCCGAAATGGAAGGGGGGAAGCCTCTTTCGGATAAGCCGATTTTTCGGATAATCCGGATTTATGGCCGCCATTTTGATCGCCGCCAGTTTGATCGTCGGCATTGTGTCTTGCTTTCTTGTTTGGATGAATATCACTTAGATCTTGCACCTTGGTTCTTATTTTCTCATTAGAACACATGTAGCTAGTATGGACGGACCATTAGCCAGGATGGATGAGGATGCTGTCGCTGCTGCATCCTCATCCATCATAATATGATGACTCATATTATCGCGCAACTCGTATGTTGGAAGGGGAATGTGGCATGGAGTGGAGAGGGGAGTCGTGTTTGTGTCGTTGTCTTGAGAGTACGGTGTGAGAGTAGTCGTGCAGTAGTTTGTTCGTTCGCCGCACCTACGTCCTTGCTGGGGCGAAGGTGCGGACGTGGTGTTGTTGAGAGTTTGTTTAATGTTTTTTGTCTAATACATTGATCTATTCGTTACAAGCTATTTCGGCAATACGTATTAGAAAGCATATTCATTTTAACTGTTCTTATCAATTTTAAATGTGTTAATATAGTACATATGTGGTTACTTTTATTTATTTTTGATGTTTTATAACGTTTTAGTATAGAATTTTTTTTTTTTAATTGCATTATCCAGATCAATTTCGGATAATCCGGTTTTTCGGATAATCCGCTTTCGGATAATCGGGGTTTTACTGTATATATATATATATATATATATATATATATATATATATATATATATATATATATATATATATATATATATAGATATATATATATATATATATATACTTGCCACTAAACAGAAGATAAATTGTTTAAAAAAACAGGAAGATGTCCTCCTCTCTGTCTCTCTCTCTCTCTCTCTCTCTCTCTCTCTCTCTCTCTCTCTGTCTCTCTCTCTCTCTCTGTCTCTCTGTCTCTCTCTCTCTCTCTCTCTCTCTCTCTCTCTCTCTCTCTCTCTCTCTCTCTCTCTCTCTCTCTCTCTCTCTCTCTCTCTCTCTCTCTCTCTCTCTCTCTCTCTCTCTCTCTCTCTCTCTCTCTCTCTCTCTCTCTCTCTCTCTCTCTCTCTCTCTCTCTCTCTCTCTCTGTCTCTCTCTCTCTCTCTCTCTCTCTCTCTCTCTCTCTCTCTCTCTCTGTCTCTCTCTCTCTCTCTCTCTCTCTCTCTCTCTCTCTCTCTCTGTCTCTCTCTCTCTCTGTCTCTCTCTCTCTCTCTCTCTCTCTCTCTCTCTCTCTGTCTCTCTCTCTCTCTCTGTCTCTCTCTCTCTGTCTCTCTCTCTCTCTCTCTCTCTCTCTGTCTCTCTCTCTGTCTCTCTCTCTCTCTGTCTCTCTCTCTCTCTGTCTCTCTCTCTCTCTCTCTCTCTCTCTCTCTCTCTCTCTCTCTCTCTCTCTCTCTCTCTCTCTCTCTCTCTCTCTCTCTCTCTCTCTCTCTCTCTCTCTCTCTCTCTCTCTCTCTCTCTCTCTCTCTCTCTCTCTCTCTCTCTCTCTGTCTCTCTCTCTCTGTCTCTCTCTCTCTGTCTCTCTCTCTCTGTCTCTCTCTCTCTCTCTCTCTCTCTCTCTCTCTCTCTCTCTCTCTCTCTCTCTCTCTCTCTCTCTCTCTCTCTCTCTCTCTCTCTCTCTCTCTCTCTCTCTCTCTCTCTCTCTCTCTCCAATATCTGTGTCTATTTTTACCATGAAAAGAATTTACCACAAAAAATCAATTATCAATTTTATTAATCCTTACTTTACTCATAGAGACAAGAGGAGGAAGAGGAAGAAGAAGAAGAAGAGGAAGAGGAGGATGACTTTGAAGACCAGCAGACAGACAGAAAGACATTGGTGAGTGTTGAATCATTCTTTCCATAATACTCTCTCTCCTTCCTTCCTTCTTGTCTCTTGGATAGGTTAGGATAAAAGGCCAGATTATTGAACCTCCTCTCTCAAGTTCACATATTTGAGGGTTTCTTAGGAGTTTTGGGAGTTATTTCCAGGGCTAGTTTTATGAGCCTTGTGGTAGAGTGACCCTTCCTCTGTACCGTGAACCTTAAAGGGGCTCTCACACATTCCCGATCCCGGTCGCGACCGTCCCCGATGACTCCCGATAAGCCGATCGGGGCCTGACTGCCGACAAAATAGACAATAATCCCCGGACCGGCGATTTACCGCCGGTCTGCCTGCGGTTTACCGCCGGTCTGCCTGCGGTTTACCGGCGGTAGACCGGCGACCATATACGCTTTTCGATTTCTCCGACCGGCGACTGCAGCAGGCCAGTCGGCGGTAGACCGCCGGCCTACCGGCGGCAGACCTGCTGCACATCGACGAGCAAACACTTTCTTTGCATTTTCATATATTTATAATTACCTCATAAATAGCTTCATACCTAAATTCATTCGTGTGCATAAAACTCTCTCTCTCTCTCTCTCTCTCTCTCTCTCTCTCTCTCTCTCCTTTCACCCATTCCTCTTCCTCCTTTTTTTTCATCTCTTTCCACCCTCTCTCCCTTCCTTCCTCACTCTCCTCCATCCCTCCCTCTCTCTCTCTCTCTCTCTCTCTCTCTCTCTCTCTCTCTCTCTCTCTCTCTCTCTCTCTCTCTCTCTCTCTCTCTCTCTATATATATATCTGTCTATCTATTTCTCTATCTATCTATCTGTCTATCTATCTATCTATCTATCTATCTATATATATATATATATATATCTATATATATATATATATAGATATATATATATATATATATTTTTTCTCTCTTTCATCCATTCCTCTTCCTCCTTTATCGCATCTCCCTCTCTCTCTTCATCCCTCGCTCCTACCTGCTCCTCTTCGTTTTCCTCCTTCTTCCCTCGCTAATCCCCAGGTCAGACACAGGTGTTCACTCGTGGTCGACCGCCGGTCTACCGGCGGTCTGCCGCCGGTCTGCCGTGGGTGTCGGCGGCTGACCGCCGGTCGACCGGCGACATTTTTCCACACCGCCGGTCGACCGGGCGCATCGCCGATATCTTTGAAAATTTTAAAGTTGACCGGCGGTGGTCGGCTGCGTCTACGGTCCTCAGGGTCGACCGGCGGTCTGCCGCCGACAATCCCCGATCTTACAGCCGGTCGACCGGCGACCGGCTTATCGGGAGTCATCGGGGACTGTCGCGACCGGGACCGGGAATGTGTGAGAGCCCCTTAACCCGTAGAGCTCAGGGAAAAACATACCTCACTTCAGCCTTCCATACCTTCACTCCTACTTAGCTTACCTAACTGAATGAAGTATCCTTATAAAGTACATACCCTTAACCCCTTCACTACGGCCGGGCCAAAACGGAGCCCCGCACCGTATCCGAGATCGCCGTGCGCACCAAATTTGAAATGTTGCTATTGAATATAACAAGTTTTCAGCCATAAACTCAACATAATAATCATGTATTATAAATAAAAACATGCAGAATTAAATGGTGGACATAAAGAAACATAATTTGATGAATAGTTTTGAGATGTAAGCATAAATATAGAAATAGAATAACTTGTGTATTGGCTAAAGCGAGCCAGTATACACGTCCTCGGATATGGTACGGGGCACGCAAGGTTGCAGTATACTGGTGTTGAAGGGTTAACTGTCCTTTGACGTTAAGTTGAAGACTGTATGACCATTGGCAGAACGAGTACAGAACATTGAAGTAGGATCACTGGGAGCACATTTTTATATACAGTTTTCCACCCAAAATGGACTTTCCTTCTATGATTTAGCAGGCCAGTGGGGGGTCCCTTTTAACCTTTGTATCTCAAAAACTATTCATCACAGCTAAAAACCAAAAACACCATTGGAAAGAGGAGGTCCAGATCTATAGGAGTCAGTTATGTATGCCTCTCTTGCGAACGTACATGCACGTTCAGGGAGTGTTGAATGTTAACACTTACGTCGGTGCGTGCGGGATGATCAGCCATATTGAGGGAACTGCGGATATCTTTCCTTCAGACTCTGGCAAGGGAGCATTGCCAACTGCAACATTTACAACTATTTGGTCAAAGAATCAGTCAGGTGAAGCTATGCAAAAATCCCGCTATATTGGGCAAGAACATCCACCAGTTACTCGTCCGTAGATTTGCCACGCTGGGCTGACATGATTTTCCACCATAATTAGTAAAGAACACACTCAATTGGCAATCCTGTGTTGTGAGCATTAGTGTTGGAACACTCATACATGGGAGATTTGAGTGCGGCTGGAGCTGGCAGCGAGCGTTTAGCGCCACCAGCAAATATGCCTAACGCCCGCTGCAAGCGCTTAGCAATGAAAGGGTTAATGGTCCCTCCAAGCGAGAAAGATGAGGAAAAATCACCCCTCACACAAACCATTTCTTAATACATATCAAAGCATTTGTGATCAGATTATGTATCATCTAATTTGAGGGGTTCATATCATGGCACAAATTTGGCCGGTCACTGCTACACGGTAAGCCACAAATTTGGCCCGTCGCTGCTACACGGTTTAATTATTGCATTCAATTTTACTAGTGACAGAGATTTTGTGAGAGCTTATTACACCAGAATTTCACTTAATTATGTGAGTCAGAAGCCACAGAAATGTTAGCAGAGTGAATTCAAAGGTAAACACGCACATGCTGTATTGTTTGGCCCGTAAGACGCTGCCTCTTGGAAGACACCCTGATTATGGAATGATATTTTTCACGGTGTAAGAGTGTGAGCAAACCTTTTAGGCTTGGACGTAGCAGACGAGACATTAACCTGGTAGCAGCGACGGGCCAAATTTGTGGCTTTACCGTGTAGCAGCGACGGGCCAAATTTGTGGCTTTACCGTGTAGCAGCGACGGGCCAAATTTGTGGCTTTACCGTGTAGCAGCAGCGGCGGGCCAAATTTGTGGCTTTACCGTGTAGCAGCAGCGACGGGCCAAATTTGTGGCTTTACCGTGTAGCAGCGACGGGCCAAATTTGTGGCTTTACCGTGTAGCAGCGACGGGCCAAATTTGTGGCTTTACCGTGTAGCAGCGACGGGCCAAATTTGTGGCTTTACCGTGTAGCAGCGACGGGCCAAATTTGTACCATGATATAAACCCCCCAAAATAGATGATACATAAACTGATCACAAATGCTTTGATATATATTATGAAATGGTTTGTGTGAGGGGTGAGTTTTTCTCATTTTTCTCGCTTAGAGGGACCATTAAGAAACATGATCCCCGCTGCTACTGGGTTAACACCAGCAGACTGTTGGCACCAATCTGCCGAGGCTGAACAGTGGGCTGAGGCAGACTACAGTACCCCAAGGATGGGATAAAGGGACGAGGGCGAGGTGGCTGGCAGACGCTATTGTACTTACTGGAATTGGGTCCGTGGATTTCTCGATATAAAGGGGGGGCTTCGTGGTGCAGTGGTTAGCACACTCGGCTCACAACTGAGAGAGCCCGGGTTCGATTCCTGGGTGGAGTGGAAAAATTTGAGCGGCTTTTCTGATACCCTACGCCCCTGTCCACCCAGCAGTGAGTGGTTACCAGGTATTAATCGGGGGGGGGTTGAGTCCCGTCTCCTGGGGTCTGTTCCCTTCTCCTATAATTCCTTCCCCTTCTGTCTCTCTCCGGCATATGACCACATGTTGTGCTGCCCACTAAACAAAACTTTCCAACTTTCTCGATGTAAGTGTGTCCTTTATATCCAAAATACAAATAAGTGTTTAATTTGCACATTTTTTTCACTTATACGTGATATTTTATGGAGTGTCCACCAGATGTCTCACGCAACTGGACTCACACGGCCACACACCTGAGCTCAGTTCTTCCCGCGCGCCACTTGAACAACAATACAGTACCCACGCTGCCACGCTACTCAACAATAGGGGTGGGCAGGTATCGGTACTAACGGTACCAGCTATATGATACGGTACCAGTACCAGACTGCTCAGTACCGGTACCAATACTAGCCAGTCGCTCATGGTGTCCCTCATTTCTTCCTCACTCGAGTGAGGCTGAGACTGAGTGCCTGAGTGGATATCTCGGTGATATGGATAAAAACATCAAAATAAGGCAATTCTATGTAATTAATGTAAGTAATAATGTAATTCTATGTAATTCTCTCTCTCTCTCTCTCTCTCTCTCTCTCTCTCTCTCTCTCTCTCTCTCTCTCTCTCCCCACTGAAGGAAGTGAATATTTATTTTTCGATAAAAAAACTACCTCTTGTTTGATTTACATTGTTTTTGATTTACGCAATGACCTCTTCAAGGACACAATACTCGCGTCAATCGTGTTAGCTGTACCTGTAAGACGTAAGCATAGAGGTTATATCATACAAGAGGCTGAATTGAAAAGCTGTGTAAGGCCACCTCCTACAACATTCACCCTGGAGGACACATGGATAGGGCATTTTTTATGGGGGAAAAGTGCGTCTTAAATGTCGTTAAAGTACAGTACACCGGGTATTCAATATATGCGAGTTCAGTTATATTCGACTAACCTTAATGAGCCAAGTACAGGTAACACGATTGACACGAGTATTGTGTCCTTGAAGAGGTCACGTAAATCAAAAACAATGTAAATCAAACAAGAGGTAGGTTTTTATCGAAAAATAAATATTCACTTCATTCAGTGGAGAGAGAGAGAGAGAGAGAGAGAGAGAGAGAAAATCCATATCACCGAGATATCCACTCAGGCACTCAGTCTCAGCCTGTTGTTGTTGTTGTTGTTGTTGAGCAGCGTGGGTACTGTATTGTTGTTCAAGTGGCGCGCGGGAAGAACTGAGCTCAGCTGTGTGGCCGTGTGAGTACTGTTGCGTGAGACATCTGGTGGACACTCCAGAAAATATCACGTATAAGTGAAAAAAATGTGTAAATTAAACATTTATTTGGATTTTGGACCCAGCGTTATTTCAAAAACTCATAAACAAAACTCGCGTCAATCGAGAGTTACCTGTATTCATTTTATGCGAGAAAAATTCGCTCATATGCGAATATTGGCGCTGGTGCTGGTGAGGTATGGTGACACACTAGAGCAGGGCTACTCAACTATTATAAGCAAAGGTCCGGTTAGAAAAATTCAAATGTATGCAGAGGTCCGGATAAATATTGACTGGCTCCACGAGTAAAAAAATATAATTAAACAACATGAAGGTCCTGGCGATGGATTCTTCCAAGTGCATTTCTTCGACTGATTGTGGGGCCTACAGTCAGTTGAGGAAGTACACTTGCAAGAATCTATTGCCAGTACCTTCATGTTATTTAATTATATTTTTTCTACTCCTGGAGCCTGGGGTCCAACCACAACACTCAGAAGGTCCAGATTCGGACCGCGGGCCGCCAGTTGAGTAGCCATGCACTAGAGGGTGCAGATAATGCTTTCCTGCATTTTCCTCGCCTATAATTAACCTTTTCCTCTCTCTGATCCTAAAGTTAATCCTCAGGGGTGGGTTTCATCATAGTGCTCTCCCAAGCGTGGTGACGTCACGCACAGTTGGGAGAATTTCTTGGGCGTGTTTCATCACCGCGCCACAAGCACTTCCAAGTAGGGGTGGGGGCGGTCTTGGGAGTAACCAGCGTTGCCAATCTTCCGCGTCGCTTTGACGTCTAATATGTCTTCAATTAACCTAAATTACACTTCTTATATATAATTATGGAATTATAAATATAAACAATTGATATTTAGTTGAAATACAGCGATAGTATCTTCATTGTAAGGAATATGTGCACGTATTTTTTTCCGTCTGCATCTTCAACGGCACCATGGCGTAAACAAACATTTAGTGAGTCGTGAGTAGACCCTGGCCACCTCGCCACCATGGCCCGCAGCTTGTACTGTGCATCAAATAACACTTGCACATTGATGCTGTGGTAGTTCTTGCGGTTGACGTACACTTCTTCGTGCTCATGGTGCCATCAACAGCACCCACCACACCGGGAAAACCAGCAATTTCGGCAAACTCCGCCTTCATTCTCTGCTGCTCCCCCTGGTTTAAAAGGAACCCCATGAACCGCCTCATATTCTCTTGTGTCACGAGAGCATCCACGGTCTGGGTGATGATTCTGCTGACTGTGGCCCGGGAAACTCCAAAGTCATCTGCGCTGCACTGCTGCATTTTCTCGGTGGCGAGGTATCGCAGAGTCAACGCCACTTTCAGCTCCGCTGTGACCGCACGGCTCCTCTCAGTCCTGTTGCCAATCACGTGTCGCACCAAGTCAGTGACGAACAACAGGCCAGCACGATCCACCCTGTACCTCTTCTTGAACTCGGTGTCATCGTACTCGTTAACCCTCTCGCGCACGATGACGCGTTTTGCGTCATCAAAGTAAAAGGTCCTGGTGCACGATGACGCGAAACGCGTCATAAAAGTAAAAAAAATTATTAAAAATTAAATTTTCGGTGAAAGTGCGTAAAATTTGGAGTGTCATTTGTTGGGATAAGTTTCTTAGAGGTAACATATGGCAACCTTTCTAAGGAACGTAAATGAGGAACGTGGAGCGATTTTTAGTTGTTAGGCTACTCTGACGGGAGAGGAAAAAATACAGTTTTCTTGGTGTAACTCAGGAACTAATAGGCGTACGAAGATTTTGAGGATACCATAAGAATCCTCACTAAATTCCGCTTCGAAACATATATTCGGCTAAAAAAGTTGGCCCACAAAATTTCGAGATAGCAAATGGGGAAGAGTTGGTACTTAGGATTTATTGTCTACAATACTCTATACGGAGACTTGAAACGAGTGTCTATTGTTTATATATATTTTTCCTCTATTTTTATTTGCGCATGTTCTAGTATCTTACTGTGCGCGAGAGGGTTAAAGATGTCCCTTCTCGGGCGAAAATTCCTTGGTCGGTGCTGGCGGGGTTGTTCACGGGCTGCCATGTTTACAGTCTGACGCTTGGAACCTTCCTTGGGAGCGCTTGGGAGACCCCGCACGGCCTCCCAAGGCGGCGAGCGAGATAGGCAGAGTTCCAAGGCTTGGGAGCTTTCGTGAAACATGCCCAAGGTTTCTCGCACGCTTGGGACTCCTTGAGCACACTTCCAAGGACTTGGGAACTTTGATGAAACCCACCCCTGGTACCTAATTATCAGCATGTATCGTAGACTTTGGGTGTGTCTCCCCGGAAGCAATCAATGTGCTTTATTGTTGCTTTAGTGCTTTATTATTCTGAAACGGTGCCGAAATAAATAGTTAGAGGGTTCTAAAACGGGTTGTGGAACATAACCCCCTATAATTAATGGGATCATAGGTTCGACATTTGTGAATTCACATTATGCGAGCTTTTTGCAGAACATAACCCTCGCATATAACGAATACCATGTGGTATACTTTGATGTAACTGTAGAATGTTTCCTGGGTCGTATATGAACAAAAACCTCACACTAGGCTACTGTTTAATCCCACTCCCCTGGCTTGAGACATTAGAACAGTCCCTCAGCAAGTTTGAATCCCTCTGGTGGGCTGATGTTAACCCGGTAGCAGTGACTGGCCAAATTTGTGGCGTCACCGTGTAGCAGCGACGGGCGAAATTTGTGGCTTCACCGTGTAGCAGCGACAGGCCAAATTTGTGGCGTCACCGTGTAGCAGCGACAGGCCAAATTTGTGGCTTCACCGTGTAGCAGCGACAGGCCAAATTTGTGGCTTCACCGTGTAGCAGCGACAGGCCAAATTTGTGGCTTCACCGTGTAGCAGCGACGGGCCAAATTTGTGGCTTCACCGTGTAGCAGCGACAGGCCAAATTTGTGGCTTCACCGTGTAGCAGCGACGGGCCAAATTTGTGGCTTCACCGTGTAGCAGCGACGGGCCAAATTTGTGGCTTCACCGTGTAGCAGCGACGGGCCAAATTTGTGCCATGATATAAACCCCCCAAAATAAATAAAACATAATCTGATCACAAATGCTTTGATATATATTATGAAATGGTTTGTGTGAGGGGTGATTTTTTCTCATTTTTCTCACTTTGAGGGACCATTAACCCATACAGTGTGGTCTTTTGTCATAGATAGAGTTTTCTGCATCTCAAAGCTAACCATGTCATACCAGGAAAGGGAAATTTATTTTAATTTTTTAGAGCCTATGTTCTTTCCATTATCAACACTTCTCACAACCCTATAGCTTGAGTAATGTATTAGTACTTCTTTGCATCACAAAAAACAAAACAAAAAATAACAGTAATTGTAAGTACAAGAAAATGGTTGGGTCAGGCAACACCGCTCGCTTCAAGGCCGTCTGTACTACAACCGTAGTTCTCAAAGCTCAACATAATACTGGGGGTTTCGTGGTGCAGTGGTTAACACACTCGGCTCACAACCGAGAGAGCCCGGGTTCGATTCCCGGGCGGAGTGGAAAAATTTGGGCGGCTTTTCCGATACCCTACGCCCCTGTCCACCCAGCAGTGTACCAGTTATTAATCGGGGGTTGTGTCCCGTCTCCTGGGGTCTGTTGCCTTCTCCTATAATTCCTTCCCCTTCTGTCTCTCTCCGGCATATGACCACAGATGTTGCGCCCACTAAAAGAAACTTTCCCTGTTCCCTTCTGTAATTCTTTCCCCTTCTGTCTCTCTCCGGCATATGACCACAGATGTTGTGCCCACTAAAAGAAACTTTCCCTGTTCCCTTCTGTAATTCCTTCCCCTTCTGTCTCTCTCCGGCATATGACCACAGATGTTGCGCCACCTAAACAAAACTTTCCCTGTTGCCTTCCCCTATAATTCCTTCCCCTTCTGTCTCTCTCCGGCATATGACCACAGATGTTGTGCCACCTAAACAAAACTTTCCAACTGTTCCCTTCTCCTATAATTCCTTCCCCTTCTGTCTCTCTCCGGCATATGACCACAGATGTTGCGCCACCTAAACAAAACTTTCCCTGTTGCCTTCTATAATTCCTTCCCCTTCTGTCTCTCTCCGGCATATGACCACAGATGTTGCGCCCACTAAACCAAACTTTCCAACTGTTCCCTTCTATAATTCCTTCCCCTTCTGTCTCTCTCCGGCATATGACCACAGATGTTGCACCCACTAAACCAAACTTTCCAACTGTTCCCTTCTCCTATAATTCCTTCCCCTTCTGTCTCTCTCCGGCATATGACCACAGATGATGCGCTGCCCACTAAACCAAACTTTCCAACTTCAACATAGTACTGTGATGCTTCCGACTCAGTTTTCATTTCCAATTACTCTGAAGCGTAATTTACAATTCCTTATGCCTTACTGATTATAGAATCGAGGAGTAATTACCTAGAAGAAAGTAACTTACCTTCTTGTATAATGATTTTTGTTGGAATGCAGACAAATGTACAGAAAGGCCCTTTAACATCCATTTAAAACTACCAAGACTTGTCAAATTATTGCTCTTCACTGTCAATGAACAATGTTACATACACAAACAAAAATAAAGGGCGCATAAGCCCTCAAAAGAGCTTGCGTATATATACGTACTAAACACTGCCCTAAGAGGTACGTATACGCATGTACTAAACACTGTACGGGTTAAGAATCATGATCCTCGCTGCTACAGGGTTAAAAGTCGCTAAAATACAGTACTTTGACGTGACTGTTGAATGTTTCCTGGGTCATATATGAACAAAAACCTCACACTGGGCTACTGTTTAATCCCACTCCCCTGGCTTGAGACATTAGAACAGTCCCTCAGCAAGTTGCTTCCACTAAAATCCCTCTTCCATTTTCTCCCTCTCTTTCCAACAGCTTCTCTCGTTCTTCTTGCCTCCTCTTCTGACATTAGAACAGTCCCTCAGCAGTTTGCTCCACCACTAAAATCTCTCTTCCATTTTCTCTCCCTCCCGCTTCCTCTCCTCCTCTCCTCCATGGGGCTCAAAACGCGCCCGCGTCATATCCGGGATTTCAGCGTGCGCAAACTTTAAAAACTCCACGGTCAATCACAACGAAAACATAATCATAACACAGTATGTATCTGAATATCGAGAATAATTCCATTGTGCCTTACACACCAATATTCAGTCTAAAATAAAATGCAATTTATATTTCACTCACTAATTTTCATCGGAGGGTGGCGGCGATGGAAGTTGGTATTCTTCCTCCTCCTCTGATTGATGAAGTATAAGTGTTGACACACTTGAGAAAGAGTTCTCGGCAGCTGGTGGCGGTGAAGGAGGTGGTGGTGGTGGTGGTGAGGGTGAGGGTGAGGGTGACGGATGAAGGGGCGCGGGAGATGGAGGAGGGGCTGAATGTGAAGGAGGTGATGGTGACGGATGAAGGGCGCAGGAGATGGAGGAGGGCTGAATGTGAAGGAGAAGGTGGTGGTGACGGTTGAAGGGGCGCGGGTGATGGTGGAGGGGCTGAATGTGAAGGAGAAGGTGGTGGTGAGGGTGATGGTGACGGATGAAGGGGCGCGGGAGATGGAGGAGGGGCTGAATGTGAAGGAGAAGGTGGTGGTGACGGATGAAGGGGCGCGGGAGATGGAGGAGGGGCTGAATGTGAAGGAGAAGGTGGTGGTGAGGGTGAGGGTGACGGATGAAGGGGCGCGGGAGATGGAGGAGGGGCTGAATGTGAAGGAGAAGGTGAGGGTGATGGTGACGGAGGACGGGGCGCGGGAGATGGAGGAGGGGCTGAATGTGAAGGAGAAGGTGGTGGTGAGGGTGATGGTGACGGATGAAGGGGCGCGGGAGATGGAGGAGGGGCTGAATGTGAAGGAGAAGGTGGTGGTGACGGATGAAGGGGCACGGGAGATGGAGGAGGGGCTGAATGTGAAGGAGAAGGTGGTGCTGGTGGTGGTGAGAGTGAGTGGTAAGCAACGATGGGTGATTGTGGGAGTGAAGGAGGCTGAGAAACAAAATTAGCAGATAGGGGTGAAGATGAGCGGTGGTGTGTGTGGCGGGATGGTGTGTGGTGTGGATGTGGAGAGGGTGGTGGTGAAGAAGTTTTGTGGGGTGAAGAGGGTGCAGAGCGGGATGTATGGGGTGATGGATCACACATCTCTCACCAAGTGTTGCCACGTGACTGACTCGGACACAATAGAAAAAGAGATTACGCGCGAGACATCGTTTTCTATAAATTTTTTTCATCTACATCTATCAGGGACAGACTACGAGAAAATAAAATAAAAGCATTACTTACAGATGTGACTTTATCTCATATCAAATTATGAACAAAAGTAGTGGTCTTAGCTCAGTGGAGCAGAAACAGATTAGAGTTGCAGAGAGGGCGGGGCGGGCGGGCAACATGATAAGGTGATCAAGCGTGCGGCAACTCGGTGGGCGAGAGGTTTCTACACTCAAGTAACATCTTTTCCCTCACTTTATTTGTGTTATTTCATGGCAGAAACAAAGGGTATTTGACTACCAGTGGTAGTAACTGTCCGCTAAGATCCAATATGAGTGCATGAAATTACTTCATACTCTGACATAAGAATAATATTGGGAGGTACATAAAACACCGTAGCATATCCGAGCAACATTTTGAAAGTCTCGTGCCATATCCGGGAAGAAATGAAACACACACTGACTCAAGCGACCATGACGCAGTATGCGCGTCACTCGGATATGCTACGAGAGACCAAATGACGCGTATACTGCGTCACCGTGCTGAAGAGGTTAATTACAGTAGTCAATAATGGCCGAATCAATCCCTTGAGCCTCTTAACTCATTCACCAGAATACAATAATGGGCGTTAGGCTTGTTTGGATGTTACACGGGTTTACAGTCCTTCACCTAGCGAGGGTGATATTTTTTTTTTTTTTTTTTTACGTCGCTGCCTGTTGCGCCGGTAGGCATCTTCCTGGTGGGGCCTGATGGTCGGCCCAAGGCTTCTTCCAGGTGGGGCCTGATGGTTGGCCCAGCCCGTTCTGGCACAGGCGAGTGTTTATAGTGGCGCCATCTTGCATTGGCTCATGCTGCCCCCCGGAACTCGTTCTTGATTCGCTTGGACGGCTTCCTCTAGAGTCCGGGTTGATGGGTGGTCTTCAGGACAGCATGTGGGTAGTTTTAAGCCACTCGGCGGTGGCTGAAAAATCCGAGTGGTAGCGTGGGGATTCGAACCCGCGTCGTCCATCACGCGGTGAATGTGGGCCCAGTACTCTACCAATTCGGCCACCGCCTACCACAAACGTGGCACGAAAAACAGTTCACTGGTGCTCACATGGGCATAAACAATCTTCTTACAATCTCCTATATCCTTAGTAAAATATAGCCTAACCAGCAGACAAAGGGGACGAACCAGGTGGTTACATCCTCGTTAAAGAGAAATACTGCACAGCCCTGCTACTCCGTGGACTAAACACCCTACGTAGTCAATACGTGTATCATACCGAACACACCCGAGACACGCACGTGACAGACCCTTTATCTCCACTCACTTCCCTGTCCGGGGGAAGAGCCAAGGCGTGTCTGTTAGTGTTTGCACCGCACAAATACAATAATGAGAAAATATATCTATAATATGAACAGGAATTACTTCACCTCAGAGCGACGCACCTGTCCGGGGGAAGAGCCAAGGCGTGTCTGTTGGTGTTTGCACCGCACAAATACAATAATGATAAAATATATCTATAATATGAACAGGAATTACTTCACCTCAGAGAGACGCACCTGTCCGGGGGAAGAGCCAAGGCATGTCTGTTAGTGTTTGCACCGCACAAATACAATAATGAGAAAATATATCTATAATATGAACAGGAATTACTTCACCTCAGAGAGACGCACCTGTCCGGGGGAAGAGCCAAGGCGTGTCTGTTGGTGTTTGCTGGGTGGGGCTCCCTACACAGCCGCTGCCCGCGGTTCACATCCCTCCCCAGATTTAATTTGAACCCTGATTTGTTCAACCTTGCAACAACCGTCTACGGTACTTTACTCGTCGCATGATATTGGTATAATGGTTCCCCTGAATAGCAAGGTGAAAAATTCTAACTAGAAGCTACTATCTTGTATTAAAATTATGCCCATTATCTCGTATGGAGCCGATCACCTACTTTCTGCAGGCGTCAACATGTATGTCTGTCTGTCTGTCCGTCTGTCTCGGGGGTGTGAGCATCACGCAATAATAATTCAATGTTACTAATAATTCTTACATTAACTTAAATGTTACTTACATTAACTTAACATTACTTACCCATACTTAATACTGCGTCCCGGCACTACAATATGACCACAGATGTTCCCTTCTCCTATAATTCCTTCCCCTTCTGTCTCTCTCCGGCATATGACCACAGATGTTCCCTTCTCCTATAATTCCTTCCCCTTCTGTCTCTCTCCGGCATATGACCACAGATGTTCCCTTCTCCTATAATTCCTTCCCCTCCTGTCTCTCTCCGGCATATGACCACAGATGTTCCCTTCTCCTATAATTCCTTCCCCTCCTGTCTCTTGCTGGCATATGACCACAGATGTTCCCTTCTATAATTCCTTCCCCTTCTGTCTCTCTCCGGCATATGACCACAGATGTTCCCTTCTCCTATAATTCCTTCCCCTCCTGTCTCTCTCCAGCATATGACCACAGATGTTCCCTTCTATAATTCCTTCCCCTTCTGTCTCTCTCCGGCATATGACCACAGATGTTCCCTTCTCCTATAATTCCTTCCCCTCCTGTCTCTCTCCGGCATATGACCACAGATGTTCCCTTCTCCTATAATTCCTTCCCCTTCTGTCTCTCCGGCATATGACCACAGATGTTCCCTTCTCCTATAATTCCTTCCCCTTCTGTCTCTCTCCGGCATATGACCACAGATGTTCCCTTCTCCTATAATTCCTTCCCCTTCTGTCTCTCTCCAGCATATGACCACAGATGTTCCCTTCTCCTATAATTCCTTCCCCTCCTGTCTCTCTCCGGCATATGACCACAGATGTTCCCTTCTCCTATAATTCCTTCCCCTTCTGTCTCTCTCCGGCATATGACCACAGATGCTCCCTTCTCCTATAATTCCTTCCCCTCCTGTCTCTCTCTGGCATATGACCACAGATGTTCCCTTCTCCTGTAATTCCTTCCCCTCCTGTCTCTCTCCGGCATATGACCACAGATGTTCCCTTCTCCTATAATTCCTTCCCCTCCTGTCTCTCTCCGGCATATGACCACAGATGTTCCCTTCTATAATTCCTTCCCCTTCTGTCTCTCTCCGGCATATGACCACAGATGTTCCCTTCTCCTATAATTCCTTCCCCTCCTGTCTCTCTCCGGCATATGACCACAGATGTTCCCTTCTATAATTCCTTCCCCTTCTGTCTCTCTCCGGCATATGACCACAGATGTTCCCTTCTCCTATAATTCCTTCCCCTCCTGTCTCTCTCCGGCATATGACCAAGGATGTCACTAAACCAAACTTTCCTTCCACCCATGAAAACCTGGTTAACTTTGTCTGTGTAAACAGTGGTAATGGGAGCCCAATATGTTGAAGAAGATGCAGTCATCCTGGAGGTAGTTTTAAAATGTTTCTGCACCTTGAACAGTAACATGGATACCTTGTGTCTATTCTCTGTGGCGGCCTTGGGAAGCAATGCCAGGAAAATTATTATTATGTTGGTAAAGATAGGAGAGTTTGTAAATATTTGACCCTGTGTCTCGGCAAGGCTCTGACCCTGCCCCCTGTGTTGACCCTCTGGTGGTAGTGACTGTGTGGAAGGAAGGAAGGGTTGAATGTTTAAAGGAATTTTTTATTATATGTAAAATGCATCTTCAGGTTGACACAAATACTAATTCCTTACTTATATTATAGATGGAAGAGGAAGAGGAAGAGGAGGAGGACACAGGAATTTCTTGGTGAGTGTTATTTTTATTTCTTTGTTCCATTTATCAATATTTTTCTTTGTTTCCTCTTTTTCTTATCTTCATTTTCTTTACAAAGGAAGGAACGAAGGAGAGAGAGAGAGAGAGAGAGAGAGAGAGAGAGAGAGAGAGAGAGAGAGAGAGAGAGAGAGATGAAAAAAAAATAAAGATTGTGTGTGGGAGAGATGAAAAAAAATAAAGATTGTGTGTGTGAGAGAGAGAGAGAGAGAGAGAGAGAGAGAGAGAGAGAGAGAGAGAGAGAGAGAGAGATGAAAAAAAATAAAGATGTGTGTGTGTGTGGGAGAGAGAGAGAGAGAGAGAGAGAGAGAGAGAGAGAGAGAGAGAGAGAGAGAGAAATTCCTTCACATTGAAATTAAATAAAATAAATTACACACACACACACACACACTTAAACCACACACACACACACACACACACACACACACACACACACACTCTGCATTAATTACACATGTATATAAGCCCAGCAAAACTTGTTATTACTATTATCATTCTTCTTCTTCTTCTTCTTCTTATTATTATTATTATTATTATTATTACTATTATTATTAGGTCTGACAAGAGGTTATTAGCTCAAAAAATGAATTATCAACTGTTTATTAATATCCTTCCTTAATTTTAGAGACAAGAGGAGGAGGAGGAAGAAGAGGAGGAGGAAGAAGAGGAGGAGGAGGACTTTGAAGACTGACAGACAGACATCATTCCAGTGGTGAGTTAAGTTATTTTCCTTCCCTTCCTTCCTTCCTTCCTTCCTTCCTTCCTTCTTTCTTTCCTCTCTTCCTTCCTTCCTTCCTTCCTTCCTTCCTTCCTCTTTTCCTTCCTTCCTTCCTAACTTCCTTCCTCCCTCCCTTCCTTCCTTCCTTCCTCCCTTCCTTCCTTCCTTCCTTCCTCTTTTCCTTCCTTCCTTCCTTCCTCCCTTCCTTCCTTCCTCCCTTCCTTCCTTCCTTCCTTCCTTCCTTCCTTTCTCCCTTCCTCCCTTCCTTCCTCTTTTCCTTCCTTCCTAATTTCCTTCCTCCCTTCCTTCCTTCCTTCCTCCCTTCCTTCCTTCCTTCCTCCCTTCCTTCCTTCCTTCTCTTGGATAGGTTAGGATAAAAGGCCGGATTATTAGTTCGCCAAAAGATCACTTCTGCTTATAACAAGTTTTCAGCCATAATCTCAACATAATCATCATGTATTATATATAAAAATGTAATGCGGTATCTAGGGTTTTCCTGGTCAAGATTCCTAATCCTCGAAGATCTGTTTTTCCCTATTTCTCCTAAATAGTTGGTCAGAAGATATTCACAATCATTGATTTAAGACCTTTATTCTTCCTTCACTTGTGGTTGCGTTGAACTAATTCTCATTCAGATTACATCAGGCAAGAAAAATATCCTTTTGGTAGCGTTGAAGACTTAATTACAGTAGTCAATAATGGCCGAATTAATCCCTTGACCCTCTTAACTCATTCACCAGAATACAATAATGGGCGTTAGGCTTGTTTGGATGTTACACGGGTTTACAGTCCTTCACCTAGCGAGGGTGATATATTTTTTTTTTTTTTTACGTCGCTGCCCGTTGCGCCTGTAGGCATCTTCCTGGTGGGGCCTGATGGTCGGCCCAAGGCTTCTTCCAGGTGGGGCCTGATGGTTGGCCCAGCCCGTTCTGGCGCAGGCGAGTGTTTATAGTGGCGCCATCTTGCATTGGCTCATGCTGCCCCCCGGAACTCGTTCTTGATTCGCTTGGACGGCTTCCTCTAGAGTCCGGGTTGATGGGTGGTCTTCAGGACAGCATGTGGGTAGTTTTAAGCCACTCGGCGGTGGCTGAAAAATCCGAGTGGTAGCGTGGGGATTCGAACCCGCGTCGTCCGTCACGCGGTGAATGTGGGCCCAGTACTCTACCAATTCAGCCACTGCCTACCACAAACGTGGCACGAAAAACAGTTCACTGGTGCTCACATGGGCATAAACAATCTTCTTACAATCTCCTATATCCTTAGTAAAATATAGCCTAACCAGCAGACAAAGGGGACGAACCAGGTGGTTACATCCTCGTTAAAGAGAAATACTGCACAGCCCTGCTACTCCGTGGACTAAACACCCTACGTAGTCAATACGTGTATCATACCGAACACACCCGAGACACGCACGTGACAGACCCTTTATCTCCACTCACTTCCCTGTCCGGGGGAAGAGCCAAGGCGTGTCTGTTAGTGTTTGCACCGCACAAATACAATAATGAGAAAATATATCTATAATATGAACAGGAATTACTTCACCTCAGAGAGACGCACCTGTCCGGGGGAAGAGCCAAGGCGTGTCTGTTGGTGTTTGCTGGGTGGGGCTCCCTACGCAGCCGCTGCCCGCGGTTCACATCCCTCCCCAGATTTAATTCGAACCCTGATTTGTTCAACCTTGCAACAACCGTCTACGGTACTTTACTCGTCGCATGATATTGGTATAATGGTTCCCCTGAATAGCAAGGTGAAAAATTCTAACTAGAAGCTACTATCTTGTATTAAAATTATGCCCATTATCTCGTATGGAGCCGATCACCTACTTTCTGCAGGCGTCAACATGTATGTCTGTCTGTCTGTCTGTCCGTCTGTCTCTGGGGTGTGAGCATCACGCAATAATAATTCAATGTTACTAATAATTCTTACATTAACTTAAATGTTACTTACATTAACTTAACATTACTTACCCATACTTAATACTACGTCCCGGCACTACAATATGACCACAGATGTTCCCTTCTCCTATAATTCCTTCCCCTTCTGTCTCTCTCCGGCATATGACCACAGATGTTCCCTTCTCCTGTAATTCCTTCCCCTTCTGTCTCTCTCCGGCATATGACCACAGATGTTCCCTTCTCCTGTAATTCCTTCCCCTTCTGTCTCTCTCCGGCATATGACCACAGATGTTCCCTTCTCCTGTAATTCCTTCCCCTTCTGTCTCTCTCCGGCATATGACCACAGATGTTCCCTTCTCCTATAATTCCTTCCCCTTCTGTCTCTCTCCGGCATATGACCACAGATGTTCCCTTCTCCTATAATTCCTTCCCCTTCTGTCTCTCTCTGGCATATGACCACAGATGTTCCCTTCTCCTGTAATTCCTTCCCCTTCTGTCTCTCTCCGGCATATGACCACAGATGTTCCCTTCTCCTATAATTCCTTCCCCTCCTGTCTCTTGCTGGCATATGACCACAGATGTTCCCTTCTATAATTCCTTCCCCTTCTGTCTCTCTCCGGCATATGACCACAGATGTTCCCTTCTCCTATAATTCCTTCCCCTTCTGTCTCTCTCCAGCATATGACCACAGATACTCCCTTCTCCTATAATTCCTTCCCCTCCTGTCTCTCTCCAGCATATGACCACAGATGTTCCCTTCTATAATTCCTTCCCCTTCTGTCTCTCTCCGGCATATGACCACAGATGTTCCCTTCTCCTATAATTCCTTCCCCTCCTGTCTCTCTCCGGCATATGACCACAGATGTTCCCTTCTATAATTCCTTCCCCTTCTGTCTCTCTCCGGCATATGACCACAGATGTTCCGTGCTACTATAATTCCTTCCCTCCTGTCTCTCTCCGGCATATGACCACAGATGTTCCTTCTATAATTCCTTCCCTTCTGTCTCTCTCGGCATATGACCACAGATGTTCCCTTCTCCTATAATTCCTTCCCCTCCTGTCTCTGGCATATGACCACAGATGTTCCTTTCTCCTATAATTCCTTCCCCTTCTGTCTCTCTCCGGCATGACCACAGATGTTCCCTTCTCCTGTAATTCCTTCCCCTTCTGTCTCTTGCTGGCATATGACCACAGATGTTCCCTTCTATAATTCCTTCCCCTTCTGTCTCTCTCCGGCATATGACCACAGATGTTCCCTTCTCCTATAATTCCTTCCCCTTCTGTCTCTCTCCGGCATATGACCACAGATGTTCCCTTCTCCTATAATTCCTTCCCCTCCTGTCTCTGGCATATGACCACAGATGTTCCTTTCTCCTATAATTCCTTCCCCTTCTGTCTCTCTCCGGCATATGACCACAGATGTTCCCTTCTCCTGTAATTCCTTCCCCTCCTGTCTCTTGCTGGCATATGACCACAGATGTTCCCTTCTCCTATAATTCCTTCCCCTCCTGTCTCTTGCTGGCATATGACCACAGATGTTCCCTTCTCCTATAATTCCTTCCCCTCCTGTCTCTTGCTGGCATATGACCACAGATGTTCCCTTCTCCTATAATTCCTTCCCCTTCTGTCTCTCTCCGGCATATGACCACAGATGTTCCCTTCTCCTATAATTCCTTCCCCTTCTGTCTCTCTCCGGCATATGACCACAGATGTTCCCTTCTCCTATAATTCCTTCCCCTCCTGTCTCTCTCCAGCATATGACCACAGATGTTCCCTTCTCCTATAATTCCTTCCCCTCTTCGTAGAAATCCGACGAAAACTAATAGATATGCAACTATCAGATGACGGCAATGCAGAGGACGCCTGGCTAAACTTTAAAAATCACTTACTCACTCAGCAGGACACATTTGTCCCCTTGTGCGAGAAGCGAATTAACACTAATAAAAGTCCACCTTGGTTTAATAGCGAAATTAAACACTCAGTCAAGGAGAGAAAATTGTCTTACAGGTTAAAGAAAGACCAAAGCACGCCCGAAAACATTAGACTTTACAATGATGCAAGGCGACGAGTAAAAAGATTAGTGCATCAGGCAAAGCGTAGATATGAAGTAAATATTGCAGCCAACTGTAAAAATAATCCGAAATCCTTCTTCAGTTACATAAACAACAGAAAGGCGATCAGAAGTGGAATTGGACCTTTAATAAACAGCGACGGTGCACTAGTGACTGACAGCCAACACGTTGCAAACCTATTAAATAATTACTTTTCCTCGGTGTTTAATAATAACAGTCCTCCCACCACCACCACCAACACCAGTACTAATGTAAATCCAGAGCATGCATTGTCTAACTTTGAAATAAAACCCGATGAAGTCCTTAAAGCCCTCAAATCACTTTAAACAAATAAAAGTCCTGGACCTGATAAAGTATATCCAACTCTGCTGAAAGAAACAAAGAGCGAAATACTCTCCTCCCTCACAACCGTATTCAATATGTCCTTGCGACAAGGCATTGTCCCTTCAGATTGGAAAAAGGCTAACGTGACACCGATTTTAAGAAAGGAGACAAAAAGTACCAGGTAATTACAGGCCCATTAGTCTAACTTCGGTTGTAGGTAAGCTACTTGAGGGCATAATTAGAGACAAAATTGTGAGTTACCTTGAAAGCCACTCATTAATTGGGGACTCACAACATGGCTTCCGAAACAAAAGATCCTGCCTATCAAATCTATTAACCTTTAATAACGACCTCTTCACTGTTTATGACGTAACCAAATCACTGGACGTAGTCTATCTTGATTTCAGAAAGCGTTTGATAAAGTCCCGCATCATAAATTACTTTACAAATTAAAACAAATAGGTATTGACGGTCAGGTAAACCAATGGATCGCGAATTGGTTGAGCAACAGACAACAAAGAGTAGTGATTGACGGATTTAACTCAGAGTGGGCGCCTGTCACTAGTGGCGTCCCTCAGGGCTCGGTTCTTGGCCCAGTGCTCTTCATTATTTACATCAACGACGTGGATGTTGGACTCAATAACCGCATTAGTAAATTTGCAGACGACACAAAGATTGGTAACTCGGTTCTCACTGACGAAGACAGGCAAAGCCTCCAAGAGGATTTGCACAAAATTTCAGCTTGGTCGGATAGATGGGAGATGCCCTTTAACGTAGACAAGTGCCAGGTCCTTCAAGTTGGAACGAGGAATAAAAGTTTGATTACGAAATGCGCGGCGTTAAACTCAAAAGAGTTCAAAGCGTCCAGGACTTTGGGGTCAAAATCGCGTCAAACCTCAAATTCTCACAGCAATGCATCGATGCAGCAAATAAAGCGAACAGAATGTTGGGCTTCATTAAAAGAAACTTTTTATATAAGAATAAAGATGTAATACTCCCGCTCTACAACAGTTTAGTCAGATCCCACTTGTAATATGCGGTACAGTTTGGTCTCCCCACCATGCAAAGGATATTGCTAAATTAGAAGGTGTTCAGTGTCGGGCAACGAAAATTATCCCTTCCTTGCGCAACAAATCCTACGAAGAAAGGCTTTCTACCCTTAACATGTTCTCTCTTGAGAAACGTCGCCTCCGAGGAAAACTGATCGAATGTTTTAAAATACTTAATGGTTTCACGAATGTAGACAGATCAACATTGTTTATGATCGATGACACTTTGCGCACGAGGAACAATGGCGTAAAACTCAGATGTAGACAAGTAAATTCAGACTGCACCAAATTTTTCTTCACCAACGTTGTAGTGTGAGAATGGAATAAGCTCCCATCATCAGTGGTCCAGTGTAACACGATTGACTCCTTCAAAAATAAGCTCGACCGTCACTTCCTTCAACTTAATATCAACTAGAGTAGAAATGCAACGTTTTGGAGTCTTCTGATTAATGTAAAATCACTTAGGTTTAAGGACAGACCACCAAGTCTGGACCATGGGGTCTGTGTGGTCTGATTTTCTATGTAAATCTATGTAAATCCAGCATATGACCATAGATGTTCCCTTCTCCTATAATTCCTTCCCCTCCTGTCTCTCTCCGGCATATGACCACAGATGTTCCCTTCTCCTATAATTCCTTCCCCTCCTGTCTCTCTCCAGCATATGACCATAGATGTTCCCTTCTCCTATAATTCCTTCCCCTCCTGTCTCTCTCCGGCATATGACCACAGATGTTCCCTTCTCCTATAATTCCTTCCCCTCCTGTCTCTCTCCGGCATATGACCACAGATGTTCCCTTCTCCTATAATTCCTTCCCCTCCTGTCTCTGGCATATGACCACAGATGTTCCTTTCTCCTATAATTCCTTCCCCTTCTGTCTCTCTCCGGCATATGACCACAGATGTTCCCTTCTCCTATAATTCCTTCCCCTCCTGTCTCTCTCTGGCATATGACCACAGATGTTCCCTTCTCCTGTAATTCCTTCCCCTCCTGTCTCTCTCCGGCATATGACTACAGATGTTCCCTTCTCCTATAATTCCTTCCCCTCCTGTCTCTCTCCGGCATATGACCACAGATGTTCCCTTCTATAATTCCTTCCCCTTCTGTCTCTCTCCGGCATATGACCACAGATGTTCCCTTCTCCTATAATTCCTTCCCCTCCTGTCTCTCTCCGGCATATGACCACAGATGTTCCCTTCTCCTATAATTCCTTCCCCTCCTGTCTCTCTCCGGCATATGACCACGGATGTCACTAAACCAAACTTT
The DNA here is from genome assembly GCF_024679095.1 of Eriocheir sinensis. NCBI lineage: Eukaryota > Metazoa > Arthropoda > Malacostraca > Decapoda > Varunidae > Eriocheir > Eriocheir sinensis. Next base: position 12,891,996 of record NC_066557.1, read on the forward strand.
CCTTCCACCCTTGAAAACCTGGTTAACTTTGTCTGTGTAAACAGTGGTAATGGGAGCCCAATATGTTGAAGAAGATGCAGTCATCCTCGAGGTAGTTTTAAAATGTTTCTGCACCTTGAAAAGTAACATGGATACCTTGTGTCTATTCTCTGTGGCGGCCTTGGGAAGCAATGCCAGGAAAATGATTATTATGTTGGTAAAGATAGGAGAGTTTGTAAATATTTGACCCTGTGTCTCGGCAAGGCTCTGACCCTGCCCCCTGTGTTGACCCTCTGGTGGTAGTGACTGTGTGGAAGGAAGGAAGGGTTGAAAGTTTAAAGGAATTTATTATTATATGTAAAATGCATCTTCAGGTTGACACAAATACTAATTCCTTACTTATATTATAGATGAAAGAGGAAGAGGAAGAGGAAGAGGAGGAGGAGGAGGACACAGGAATTTCTTGGTGAGTGTTATTTTTATTTCTTTGTTCCATTTATCAATATTTTCCCTTGTTTCCTCTTTTTCTGATCTTCATTTTCTTTACAAAGGAAGGAACGAAGGAGAGAGAGAGAGAGAGAGAGAGAGAGAGAGAGAGAGAGAGAGAGAGAGAGAGAGAGGAAAAGAAGGAAGGGAGGGAGGAAGAGAAGGAAGGAAAAAAGGAAGGAAGAGAAGTAGGGGAGGAAGGAAGGAAGGAAAGGAGGAGGTAAGGATGGAAGGAAGAAAAGGGAAGAGAAGTAGGGAATGAAGGAAGGAGGAAAGAGGGGTGAGAGAGGGGAAGAAGGGAAGGAAGGAAGGAAGGAGGTAAGGATGGAAGGAAGAAAGAGATGTGAGGGAAGGAAGGAAAAAGAGGGAGAGGAAAGAAGGAAGGAAGGAAGGGAGGAGGGAGGGAAGGAAGGAAAGGAAAGGAGGGAGGTAAGGATCGAAGGAAGAAAGAAATGTGAGGGAAGGAATGAAGGAAAGAGAGGGAGAGGAAAGAAGGAAGGAAGGAAGGGAGGGAAGGAGAAAGATAGGAAGGAATGAAGGAAAAAGAGGGAGAGGAAAGAAGGAAGGAAGGAAAGGAGGGAGGTAAGGATTGAAGGAAGAAAGAGATGTGAGGGAAGGAAGGAAGGAAAGAGAGGGAGAGGAAAGAAGGAAGGAAGGAAGGGAAGGAGAAAGATAGGAAGGAATGAAGGAAAAAGAGGGAGAGGAAAGAAGGAAGGAAGGGAGGGAAGGTGAAAGATAGGAAGGAATGAAGGAAAGAGAGGGAGAGGAAAGATGGAAGGAAGGAAGGAAGGGAGAGAAGGACAAAGATAGGAAGGACGGAAGGAAAAAGAGGGATAGGAAAGAAGGAAAGAGAGGGAGAGGAAAGAAGGAAGGAAGGAAGGGAGGGAAGGAGAAAGATAGGAAGGAATGAAGGAAAAAGAGGGAGAGGAAAGAAGGAAGGAAGGAAAGGAGGGAGGTAAGGATTGAAGGAAGAAAGAGATGTGAGGGAAGGAAGGAAGGAAAGAGAGGGAGAGGAAAGAAGGAAGGAAGGAAGGGAAGGAGAAAGATAGGAAGGAATGAAGGAAAAAGAGGGAGAGGAAAGAAGGAAGGAAGGGAGGGAAGGTGAAAGATAGGAAGGAATGAAGGAAAGAGAGGGAGAGGAAAGATGGAAGGAAGGAAGGAAGGGAGAGAAGGACAAAGATAGGAAGGACGGAAGGAAAAAGAGGGATAGGAAAGAAGGAAGGGAGGGAAGGAAGGAAGGAAGGAAAGGAGGGAGGTAAGGATCGAAGGAAGAAAGAGATGTGAGGGAAGGAAGGAATGAAGGAAAGAGAGAGAGAGGAAAGAAGGAAGGAAGGAAGGGAGGGAGGGAGGGAAGGAAAGGAGAGAGGTAAGGATCGAAGGAAGAAAGAGATGTGAGGGAAGGAAGGAATGAAGGAAAGAGAGGGGGAGGAAAGAAGGAAGGAAGGAAGGGAGGGAAGGAGGTAAGGATGGAAGGAAGAAAGAGATGTGAGGGAAGGAAGGAATGAAGGAAAGAGAGGGAGAGGAAGGAAGGAAGGGAGGGAGGGAGGTAAGGATCGAAGGAAGAAAGAGATGTGAGGGAAGGAAGGAATGAAGGAAAGAGAGAGAGGAAAGAAGGAAGGAAGGAAGGGAGGGAGGGAGGTAAGGATCGAAGGAAGAAAGAGATGTGAGGGAAGGAAGGAAGGAAGGAAAGAGGGAGAGGAAAGAAGGAAGGGAGGGAGGGAGGTAAGGAAAGGAGGGAGGTAAGGATCGAAGGAAGAAAGAGATGTGAGGGAAGGAAGGAATGAAGGAAAGAGAGGGAGAGGAAAGAAGGAAGGAAGGAAGGAAGGGAGGGAGGGAGGTAAGGATGGAAGGAAGAAAGAGATGTGAGGGAAGGAAGGAATGAAGGAAAGAGAGGGAGAGGAAAGAAGGAAGGAAGGAAGGGAGGGAGGGAGGTAAGGAAAGGAGGGAGGTAAGGATCGAAGGAAGAAAGAGATGTGAGGGAAGGAAGGAATGAAGGAAAGAGAGGGAGAGGAAAGAAGGAAGGAAGGAAGGAAGGGAGGGAGGGAGGTAAGGATCGAAGGAAGAAAGAGATGTGAGGGAAGGAAGGAATGAAGGAAAGAGAGGGAGAGGAAGGAAGGAAGGGAGGGAAGGAGAAAAATAGGAAGGAAGGAAGGAAAAAGAGGGAGAGGAAAGAAGAAAGGAAGGAAGGGAGGGAGGGAGGGAGGGAAGGAAGGAAGGAAGGAAAGAGAGGGAGAGGAAAGAAGGAAGGAAGGAAGGAAAAAGAGGGAGAGGGAAGAAGGAAGGAAGGGAGGGAGGGAGGGAGGGAGGGAGGAAAGGAAGGAAGGAAGGAAGGAAGGAAAGGAGGGAGGTAAGGATCGAAGGAAGAAAGAGATGTGAGGGAAGGAAGGAATGAAGGAAAGAGAGGGGGAGGAAAGAAGGAAGGAAGGAAGGGAGGGAAGGAGGTAAGGATGGAAGGAAGAAAGAGATGTGAGGGAAGGAAGGAAGGAATGAAGGAAAAAGAAGGAGAGGAAAGAAGGAAGGAAGGAAGGGAGGGAGGGAGGGAGGGAGGGAAGGAAAGGAGAGAGGTAAGGATCGAAGGAAGAAAGAGATGTGAGGGAAGGAAGGAATGAAGGAAAGAGAGGGGGAGGAAAGAAGGAAACATGGAAACATGGAAACATGGAAATGCAGGCAACAGAAAGCCTATTGGCTCATTACGAGGTCGCCCGCTTGGGTGATTTAATCTGCTCGACCGCCACTTGGGGCTTGGTGAGCAGATGAAAGCACCTCGATATTGAGGAGCAGATGGAAGCCCCTCGTTATTCAGTTTACTCCTGACGCAGCGAAATGACGGTCGATTCTATATTTGAAGGAGTTGATGGTATTCGCATTTACTACTTCTGAGGGAAGATTGTTCCAGTGGCGGATGACTCGGTTTGAAAAGAAACTCCTTCCAATGTCTGTGTTACATCGACTCGACTGAATGGGTAAACCGTTATTTCTAGTTCTTGAGTTGGTTTGCAGTTCAAAGAATTTGGAGTAATCGACGTTATTGAACTTTTTTAGATACTTGAAGACTTGAATCATATCCCCTCGTAGGCGTCTTTTCTCCAATGTAAAGAGATTGAGTCTGGAATCATCTTTGTGTTCCAGTAAAGCAATGTCCTTTCTGTAATTGGGAGACCAGAACTGCACTGCATACTCGAGGTGCGGTCTTACCATGGAATTATACAAGGATAGCATCACGTCTGGTGTTTTACACTCGAAGTTTCTCGCTATGAACCCGAGCATAATGTTGGCCTTGTTGTATGCTTTTTTACAGTGATTCGCGTGTTTCAGGTCACTGCTGATAGTGACTCCAAGATCCTTTTCCTCCTGCATCGCTTGCAGAGGTCTCCCATTCATGATGTATGTGTGGTTACTATTTTGGGACCCAATGTGCATGACTTTGCATTTGTCAACATTAAAAGACATTTGCCATTTTTCCGACCATTCGATAATGTGATTGAGGTCTTTCTGAATGATTTCGCAGTCGGTCTTTGTGAGGGCATCTCCACCCACCTTGGTGTCATCTGCAAATTTCGATATTGTGGATTTCAGTCCTGATTCTAGGTCATTGATATATATGATAAAGAGGATGGGTCCCAGCACTGACCCTTGAGGCACTCCACTAGTGACTGGTAGCCAATCGGAAGGCTGTCCGTTGAGTAGTACTCGTTGTTTTCTGTCGGTGAGCCAATCTCTTATCCACGCGATCAGATTGGCTCCGATGCCCGCCGAGTGCAGTTTCTTAAGGAGTCGCTCGTGCGGTACCTTGTCGAAGGCTTTCTGAAAGTCCAGGTATATAACATCACTGGGGATGTGGGCATCCCAGTTCTTATATATACCTTGGAAGAAGTCTAATAAATTCGTTAGGCAGGAGCGCTTGTTTCTGAAGCCATGCTGGGTGTCGGAGATTATATTATTGTTTTCTAGAAACTTAACAAGTTTATCTCTAATAATCTTTTCGAGTATTTTTCCTGCCACTGATGTCAAACTTATGGGCCTGTAGTTTAATGCAACGCTTTTGTCTCCTTTTTTGAAAATCGGTGTTACGTTCGCCATCTTCCAGTCTTCCGGGACCTTGTTTAGTTGAACTGACCGGTTGAATATGGTAGTGAAGGAGGGAGGGAAGGAGGTAAGGATGGAAGGAAGAAAGAGATGTGAGGGAAGGAAGGAATGAAGGAAAGAGAGGGAGAGGAAAGAAGGAAGGAAGGAAGGAAGGGAGGGAGTGAGGTAAGGATCGAAGGAAGAAAGAGATGTGAGGAAGGAAGGAATGAAGGAAAGAGAGGAGAGGAAAGAAGGAAGGAAGGAAGGAAGGGAGGAGGGAGGAGGTAAGGATTGAAGGAAGAAAGAGATGTGAGGGAAGGAAGGAATGAAGGAAAGAGAGGGAGAGGAAAGAAGGAAGGAAGGAAGGAAGGGAGGGAGGAGGTAAGGATCGAAGGAAGAAAGATATGTGAGGAAGGAAGGAATGAAGGAAAGAGAGAGGAGAGGAAAGAAGGAAGGAAGGAAGGAAGGGAGGAGGAGGTAAGGATGGAAGGATGAAAGAGATGTGAGGGATGGTAGGATTGAAGGAAAGAGAGGGAGAGGAAAGAAGGAAGGAAGGAAGGGAGGGAAGGAAAAATAGGAAGGAAGGAAGGAAAAGGGAGAGGAAAGAAGAAGAAAGGAAGGAAGGGAGGGAGGGAGGAGGAGGAAGGAAGGAAGGAAGGAAAGAGGGAGAGGAAAGAAGGAAGGAAGGAAGGAGGGAAGGAAGGAAGGAAAAAGAGGAGAGGAAAGAAGAAGGAAGGAAGGGAGGGAGGGAGGAGGGAAGGAAGGAAGGAAGGAAGAGGAGAGGGAAGGAAGGAAGGAAGGAAAGAGAGGGAGAGGAAGGAAGGAAGGAAGGGAGGGAGGAGGAGGAAAGGAAGGAAGGAGGAGAAGGTAAGGATGGAAGGAAGAAAGAGATGTGAGGGAAGGAAGGAAGGAATGAAGGAAAAGAAGGAGAGGAAAGAAGGAAGGAAGGAGGAGGGAGGAAGGGAGAGGTAAGGATCGAAGGAAGAAAGAGATGTGAGGAAGGAAGGAATGAAGGAAAGAGAGGGGAGGAAAGAAGGAAGGAAGGAAGGAAGGAGGAAGGAGGTAAGGATGGAAGGAAGAAAGAGATGTGAGGAAGGAAGGAATGAAGGAAAGAGGGAGAGGAAAGAAGGAAGGAAGGAAGGAAGGGAGGGAGGTAAGGATCGAAGGAAGAAAGAGATGTGGGGAAGGAAGGAATGAAGGAAAGAGAGGAGAGGAAAGAAGGAAGGAAGGAAGGAAGGGAGGGAGGTAAGGATCGAAGGAAGAAAGAGATGTGAGGGAAGGAAGGAATGAAGGAAGAGAGGGAGAGGAAAGAAGGAAGGAAGGAAGGAAGAGAGGGAGGGAGGTAAGGATCGAAGGAAGAAAGAGATGTGAGGAAGGAAGGAATGAAGGAAAGAGAGGGAGAGGAAGAAGGAAGGAAGGAAGGGAGGGAAGGAGGGAAGGAGAAAAGGAAGGACGGAAGGAAGGAAAGAGGAGAGGAAAGAAGAGGAAGGAAGGGAGGAGGGAGGAGGAGAAGGAAGGAAGGAAGGAAGGAAGGAAGGAGGGAAGGAAGAGAGGGAGGAAAGAAGGAAGGAAGGAAGGGAGGGACGGAGGGAAGGAAGGAAGGAAAAAGAGGGAGAGGGAAGAAGGAAGGAAGGTAGGGAGGGAGGGAGGGAGGTAAGGAAGGAAGGAAGGAAGGAAGGAAAGGAGGGAAGGAAAGAAGGAAGGATGGATGGGAAGGAAGGAATGAAGGAAAGAGAGGGAGAGGAAGAAGGAAGGAGGAAGGGAGGGAAGGAGGTAAGGATGGAAGGAAGAAAGAGATGTGAGGGAAGGAAGGAAGGAATGAAGGAAAAAGAGGGAGAGGAAAGAAGGAAGGAAGGAAGGGAGGGAGGGAGGGAGGGAGGTAAGGATCGAAGGCAGAAATAGATGTGAGGGAAGGAAGGAATGAAGGAAAGAGGGAGAGGAAATACGGAAGGAAGGAAGGGAGGGAGGGAGGGAGGTAAGGAGGTAAGGATCGAAGGAAGAAAGAGATGTGAGGGAAGGAAGGAAGGAAGGAAAGAGAGGGGGAGGAAAGAAGGAAGGAAGGAAGGGAGGGAAGGAGGTAAGGATGGAAGGAAGAAAGAGATGTGAGGGAAGGAAGGAATGAAGGAAAGAGAGGGAGAGGAAAGAAGGAAGGAAGGAAGGAAGGGAGGGAGGGAGGTAAGGATCGAAGGAAGAAAGAGATGTGAGGGAAGGAAGGAATGAAGGAAAGAGGGAGAGGAAAGAAGGAAGGAAGGAAGGAAGGGAGGGAGGGAGGTAAGGATCGAAGGAAGAAAGAGATGTGAGGGAAGGAAGGAAGGAAGGAAAGAGGGAGAGGAAAGAAGGAAGGAAGGAAGGGAGGGAAGGAGATGCATGGGAAGCAAGGAAGGAAGGAAGAGAGTATATATATTTGACAAGGCTTTCCTTGGAGTTGTGGGCATTTCCAGGGGTAGTTTCATGACCCTGGTGGTAGTGTGACCCTTCCTCTGTACCATAACCCTGAGAAGCACATTTGACCCTTCCTCTGTACCATAACCCTGAGAAGCACATTTGACAAGGCTTTCCTTGGAGTTGTGGGCATTTCCAGTAGTTTTTGAGCCTGGTGGTAGTGTGACCCTTCCTCTGTACCATGACCCTAAGAAACACACATTCAACATTGCTTTTGAGGGAGCTGTGGTTATTTCCATGGGTAGTTTTGTGACCCTGGTGGTAGTGTGACCTTTCCTTTGTACCATGACATTAAGAAACACATTTGACATGGCTTTTGAGGGAGCTGTGGGCGTTTCCAGGGGTAGTTTTGTGACCCTGGTGGTAGTGTGACCCTTCCTCTGTACTGTGAACCTAAGAAACACTCATTTGACATGGCTTTTGAGGGAGCTGTGGGCATTTCCAGGGGTAGTTTTGTGGCCCTGGTGGTAGTGTGACCCTTCCTCTGTACTGTGAACCTAAGAAACACACATTTGACATGGCTTTTGAGGGAGCTGTGGGCATTTCCAGGGGTAGTTTTGTGGCCCTGGTGGTAGTGTGACCCTTCCTCTGTACTGTGAACCTAAGAAACACACATTTGACCAGGCTCTCATAGGAGTTGTGGGCATTTCCAGGGGTAGTTTTGTAACCCTGGTGGTAGTGTGACCCTTCCTCTGTACCATGAACCTAAGAAACACACATTTGACATGGCTTTTGAGGGAGTTGTGGGAGGCATTTCTTGTGCAATTTTCTATATTCTGGTGTTGTCAGCGTAAGGCAGCTGGGCTAGTCAGGCAGAGAGAGCAGTGGTAGCAGTGTGAGGTGGTATTGCGCTGGTTGGCTGTGTTCTGTGGTTGGTAGCGTATGGTACAATGATGACTGGTGCCTAGGAAACTGAGCAGATGTAGCCACAGGTCGGATTCAAACTGGGCTGCCCACAACTCCTATGAAAGCCTTGGCAAATATGTGTTTCTCCAGGTTCACGGTACAGGGGAATGGTCACACTACCACCAGGGTCATAAATCTACCCCTGGAAATGCCTAAACTCCCTTGAAAGCCTTCTCAAATGTGTTTCTTTAGGTTCATAGTACAGAGGAAGGGTCACACTACCACCAGGAGCATAAGACTACCCCTGGAAATACCCAAAACTCCCTTGAAGGCCTTGTCAAATGTGTGTTTCTTTAGGTTCATGGTACAGAGGAAGAGTCACATTACCACTAGGGTCATAAAACTACCCCCTGAAAATGCCCCAAACTCCCTTGAAAGCCTTGTCAAATGTGTGTTTCTTTAGGTTCATGGTACAGAGGAAGGGTCACACTACCACCTGTGTCTTAAAACTACCCCTGGAAATACCCAAAACTCCTACAAAAGCTTTGCCAAATGTGTGTTTCTTTAGGTTCACGGTAGAAAAGAAGGGTCACACTACCACCAGGGCCATAAAACTACTGGAAATACCCAAAACTCCTACAAAAGCTTCAGCAAATGTGTGTGTCTTTATGTTCATGGTACAGAGGAAGGGTCAAACTACCACCAGTGTCTTATAACTACCTGGACATACCCTACACACACTCGCCACTCCATTCAGTCACCAAGAGGGTACTTCCATGAGTCCAAAGTACCTTGATTCACTTCCTGATGTCCAGCACTCTATAGTTCTTATCAAAAGTTAGCCTGTTCTCACGCCAAGCATCTGCTAGTTAAGTCTTTCTCCTCGGGTGCACCTTCTGAAAGCCCCGGTCCATGTTCAGATGTTTCCGTACAGTGCCACTTTTCATATCAAAAGTTACCCTGTTCTCACGCCAAGCATCTTTCTTTCTCTTTAAACATGATATTATTGTACCGTGTGGGGACCCAGCCTCCTGGTACTGAAGGGAAGTGTGCTGTTACGTATATGCGGTTACAGGTATGTGGTACCTAACATTGGGACCTGTTTGGGTGAGCTACGAGTGCTGATCTTTACTCTCTATCTCCAGAGTCTGTGTAGTCCACTGTAAGTCAGATTATACTGCTTACTGTACCAGGAATGACCTTCTGAATAAAGCCTGTATTCTTGAACTTCATGACACCGCAGTTTGCTTGTTTGAAAAGCTGTTATGACTGTTTCCCAAAGCCACAGAGAAGGCTAACCGGGTTTTCATGGGTGGTTTAACCGTTCATGGTGCAGAGGGAGTGTAACCCTTCTACTGTACCAAGAACCTCAAACATTGTATTGGTTGTATTAGTGTCGTATTCAAAAACATTTTGTCCCCTGAGTGAGGTCAACTGACAGGGCTTTCATAGGAGTTGTGGGCATTTCCAGGGGTAGTTTTATGACCCTGGTTGTAGCAAGACCTTTCCTCTTTACCATGAACCTATAAAATAAGTCAAAAGAACCCAATTAATCTCCTTTACGGCCTTTGGAAGTAGCTGATGTGAGGAGCGGAAATATCCGAGGCTCACATTCTTGAAAAAGCCATCCCGAGAGACTTGTATTTAAGGCTTCCGTAGGAGTTTTGGGCATTTCCAGGGGTAGTTTTATGACCCTGGTGATAGATTAACCCTTCCTATGTACCATGAACCTTCAAAACCACTCAATTAGAACCCGATTGATCTCCTTCTTGGCATCTGACAGTCACATTCTTAAAAATATTGTTCCAAGCGCACACATTTGACAGGCTTTTGTAGGAGTTGTGAGAATTTCCAGGGGCAGTTTGATGACCCAGGTGGTAGTTTTAACTTTCTCCTTACCATGAATCTTAAAACAAGACTCGTGAGACCTTGATTGATCTCCTTATTGACCTTTGCAAGTAGCTGACGTGAGGGGCGGAAGGGTCTGCTTCATAGATTTTAGGAAGGGAAGTTTGAGACGTACCTTGAATCAGCTCCTTGACGACAGTAGACTCCACGGCTGGCGTTCCTTCCTCCTTGTCTTCCTCAAATTCCAGACTTTCCTCCTCTGTGATGTACCTTTCTCTCAGTTCTAATCATTCCTCCTCTCATACGTACATCCTTCTCGGTAAATCCTTTTCACTGTATCGTATATATAGAGTTCCATTATTTGCTTGTTTCCCTTCCTCCTCATCTCTTAACGTATAAACGAGGCTTCCGGCAGAGAAATCCTAAGGCACGGTGACCTATTCTTACGTATACTAGAGTACGGTAACACACTGAGAACAGATTACGAGACTTCCAGCCCTCCGCTCATCCTATGCAAGGTTTATTTTCCCTTGCAAGTAACTATATCTTGTTCTTCCTTTCCCCCCTTGCTAACTAGAACATAATTATTGCCATATTGCTCGTCATGATGTACGTTACAAGGGAAAGTGACCCTCCGTCTGCCCCATAAAAGTTGAGCTTCCATTTTGATTCGTCCCTCGTTCATCCTTGGAGGGGTAGAGTCTGTCTTTCCCAGTGCAAATTAGAGTTAAATTGCTATGTTATGATACTAATTGCAAGGCGAAAGAGACCCTTCGTACAATTTACACAAGGGTCGCCATTCCTAATGTCACCTCACTTCTCTGCCGTACGCCTCAAATATTTTAGTCTGTGATATGTTATCTGCTTTCTCTTTGTCTAAGGTATTTATGTCATAGTAATAATCTCATGTCTGTCTTATTTTCTTCTTGTTTCCACGTCTTTTATTCCATATGTTCTTATTGTCTCTTAATTTCCATTGCTTTTTCAATGACTTTTGAGCTCTTTATGTATACAATCTCTCCTCTTGTTAGTTCCCTTCATTGTCTTCTCTTATATCTCATATCTTGTTTCCAATTCATATAGAATTCTTTTTATATTATAAGTTTTTTTTTCTGTATGAAAATTGGTTTCTCCCTTTAATATATATAGAATTAGCTTAAGTCAATTATACCTAAAAAAGTGTCCAGGGATATTAGCTAAATGGGTTTGGGGCAAGATAAAGTCATAGGTGTGGTCCTTAACTTTATTTATAAGACTTCATAGTACAGATACAGTTCACATCTTCTGTGACTGGCTTACAGAACAGTCCCTTGCAGAGAAAAGTACAAGTCATCAGAGTTGACTAACACGACTTCTTTCCTTCGGCAGAATTGAACGGACATCTCGGTCTGCCTGCGGGACACCGCACACTCTGGAAGAAGAAAGAACACCAAGATGTCAAGTTCCTGCAGAATCAGCCTCTTAGTGAAGGAAATGTGCTCTATTTATTTAATAAATGATTGACAAAAAAATAATTTTGTATTTATTTTAGAAAAATTATATGGCTCACTTTTTGCATATATGTTGCAATACTATGCAATAAGTATATATATATATATATATATATATATATATATATATATATATATATATATATATATATATATATATATATATATATATATATATATATATATATATATATATATATATATATATATATATATATATATATATATATATATATATATATATATATATATATATATATATATGCAATAAGTTGCCAATAAATAGAAGAAGAGGAATGGAAAGAGGAGATGAGTAAAAGAAGGGAGAGTAAAAGATGAGTCAAAATGAGGGAGAAAATGAGTTAAAAGAAGAATGAAAAGGAAAAGTTGAGAGGAGGAGCTTGGAGAGAGAGCAGAAGAGAGGAGTGGTAATGAGAGAGTAGACATAAACAATTACCAAAACGCCAAATGAAATTAAACAAATATGTCGGCAAGAGAAGCCTGAACCACACACAGAAAGAGAACAGAGGTGAAATCTGTGACAGCCGAAGCAAATTTTACACAAACTACAAGACGTCTCGTATATTACGCACTGAGGAGGAACAGAATGACAGAAATAACATGGAATGATATACAGACAAAATAATCATTAAGAAAGACACTGAGGTACGACACCTATACGTATAAAAACGAAGGAAAAATCTAACAAATTGCGTCAGGATCTGAGAAACCGAAGCCAACATTACAAAAACTGCCTGGCGTCCAGCCGAGATGGGCACGTGGGACCTTGTATATGTTATAAGCAAGGGTCGGGAGTCTTGAAATGTGTTCTGGGAGGGAAACTGAACCCATAATTTACTGAAGAACAGGTCACTTAAACCCTCTCGGCAGGACGCCTCGTATATAAAACATTACGCACTGACTAGGAACGGACTGATTATGTGTAGAGAGAGAAAGTGGGGAGGAGGAAAATACACAATGGAAGGGAGATAAAATGAGAATAATAAATATACGAAGGGAGAGAAAGGTCCAGAGATGGAGGTATAAGGGAGGAAGAAGGACGAAGAGGCAGTCACCACAGGCCAGCCAACACCTCAGGTAACGTACGGACCCTTGACGAGAGGAACGAAACCCCAGCAAAAAATTTATTGAGTGAGAGAGGAGATTTATTGAGAGAGAGAGGAGATTTATTGAGAGAGGAGATTTATTGAGAGAGGAGATTTATTGAGAGAGAGAGGAGATTTATTGTGATAGAGAGGAGATTTATTGAGAGAGAGAGGAGATTTATTGAGAGGAGATTTATTGAGAGGAGATTTATTGAGAGAGAGAGGAGATTTATTGTGATAGAGAGGAGATTTATTGAGAGAGAGAGAGGAGATTTATTGAGAGAGAGATTTATTGAGAGAGAGGAGATTTATTGAGAGATAGAGATTTATTGAGAGAGAGAGAGAGAGAGAGAGAGAGAGAGAGAGAGAGAGAGGCGGTTTATTGAGAGAGGAGATTTATTGAGAGAGAGAGAGAGTTATAGAGAGAGAGAGAGAGATATATTGTGAGAGAGAGATTTATTGAGAGAGAGAGAGATTTATTGAGATAGAGAGGAGATTTATTGAGAGAGAGAGATTTATTGAGAGAGATTTATTGAGAGAGAGAGAGAGAGAGAGAGAGGATTTATTGAGAGAGAGAGGAGATTGAGAGAGAGAGAGAGATTTATTGAGAGAGAGAGAGAGATTTATTGAGAGAGAGAGAGAGATTTATTGAGAGAGAGAGATTTATTGAGAGAGAGAGGAGATTTATTGAGGAGAGAGAGAGGAGATTTATTGAGAGAGAGAGATTTATTGAGAGAGAGAGAGAGAGAGAGAGAGAGAGATATATTGAGTAGAGAGAGAGAGAGATTTATTGAGAGAGAGAGAGAGAGAGATTTATTGAGAGAGAGGAGATTTATTGAGAGAGAGAGGGGATTTATTGAGAAGAGAGGATTTATTGAGAGAGAAGAGATTTATTGAGGAGAGAGAGAGGATTTATTGAGGAGAGAGAGAGAGAGAGAGAGAGAGAGAGAGAGAGAGAGAGAGAGAGAGAGAGAGAGAGAGAGAGAGAGAGAGAGAGAGAGAGAGAGAGAGTATTTATTGAGGAGAGTGGATTTATTGAGAGAGAGAGAGGATTTATAGAGGAGAGAGAGAGAGAGAGAGAGAGAGAGAGAGAGAGAGAGAGAGAGAGAGAGAGAGAGAGAGAGAGATTTATTGAGGAGAGAGAGGATTTATTGAGGAGAGGAGATTTATTGAGGAGAGGAGATTTATTGAGGAGAGAGGATTTATTGAGGAGAGAGAGAGAGAGAGAGAGAGAGAGAGAGAGAGAGAGAGAGAGAGAGAGAGAGAGAGAGAGAGAGGATGAACAAAATGCTATATGATAGACAAGAACATTTATATAATCTTAATTACCAGGCACACCATGAGGCACTCAACAGGAGAGAGGAAGTCCTCCACCTCTTCAAGCTAACCTCCACAATGGGTTGAGTAGCTCACTCCTTCAGACACTTCCCTAAGGTATAAAATCTCCTTCAACGAATGTATTTTCCTCCCTTACTGACGTACAGAATCTTCATCCTAAGAGCTGCTAAAGAAAGGTTACTAAGGTAGGTATACTTAGATGCCTCACTCCCTCACATCAGATATTTCCAAAGGCCAAAAATGAGGTCAGTTAGGTCTTATTGAATGTTTTGGCAAGTTCATGGTTCAGAAGAATGGTCACACTACCACCAGGGTCATTAAACTACCCCTGGAAATGCGCAAAACTCCGAAAGCCTTCTCAAATGTGTGTTTTCAGGTTCATGGTACAGAAGAAGGGTCACACTACCACCAGGGTCATTAAACTACCTCTGGAAATGCGCAAAACTCATCCGAAAGCCTTCTCAAATGTGCATTTCTTCTGATCATGGTACAGAAGTCACATTACCAGAAGGGTCATTAAACTACCCCTGGAAATGCCCCAGACTCCTCCGAAAGCCTTGCCATGTATGTGCTGCTGGGTGCAATACAGGCTTAGTCCTCACGCAGGAGCCCAGCCAATGCGAGACTAGACTAGCCGTGCCGTGTGAGGTCAGAGCGTCAAAATACAATTAACCTGGTAGCAGCGACAGGCCAATTTTATGGCTTTACCGTGTAGCAGCGACGGGCCAAATTTTTGCCATGACATAAACCCCCTAAAATAGATGATACATAAGGTCGCATTATAAGACATATATTTGACAAGGCTTTCCTCGGAGTTGTGGGTATATACAGGATTAGTTTTATGACCCTGGTGGTAGTTTAACCATTCTTCCGCACCGTGAACCTCAAGAAACACTCATTAGAACCCGACTGACCCCCTCTTTGGCCTTTTGAAATAGCTGATGTGGGAAGCAAAAGTGTCTTATGATACCGGGCATAAACTGATCACAAATGCGTTGATATATATTATGAAATGGTTTGCGTGGTGATGATTTTTCTCATTTTCTCGCTTTGATGGAGGAGCCTTTAACCCGAGAAGTTTCTGGTCCCTACAGAGTTTGGGATGAATAACTCTGTAGGGACCCAAGACTTCTCGGGTTGGCCCTGTAAAACGGCCCCTAAACCGACCTTTGGAGGGACCCAAAACTTCTCGGGTTTAACTCGTAATACTTTGCACAGTCCCAACACTTATTTTTCCCTCTCATGTATTACCTATAGATAACATAGGAGAGGAGGAATCAACACCAAACAGACTATTTGAAATGGTTATACTGAAGTCGTTTGATCCTAATTCTGTCCTTTCATGGGTTTTTTCTTTATTTCCAGGGGTAGATTTGTGACCTCGATGGTAGTTTGATCCTTCCTCTGTATCATGAACCTAAAAACACAGATTTGCCAAGGTTTTCGTAGGAGTTTTGAACATTTCCAGGAGCAGTTTTGTGGCCTTGGTGGTAGTGTGACCTTTCCTCTGTACCATGAACCTATAGAAACACACATTTGTCAAGGATTTCCTAGGAGTTGTGGGCATTTCAGGGGTAGTTTGTGGCCCTGGTGGTAGTGTGACCCTTCCTCTGTACCATGACCCTGATGAAACACACATCTGGCAAGGCCTTCCTAGGAATTGTGGGCATTTCCAGGGGTAGTTTTATAACCCTGGTGCTGGCCTAACCCTTCTTCAGTTGCATGAACCCCACAAAACACTCATTGCAACCCAACTGATCCCCTCTTTAGCCCTTAGAAATAGCTGATGTAAGAAGCAAAACTGTCTTACTATACTGGCCAAAGACATGCCCAAGTTGGTGGCAATGCAGACCCCACAAGACCGCCACAAAGTCATCATTATCCTTGACGGTGAAGGCCTCAGTCATCGTCAAATAGCACAGCCGACTGGTGTGTCTGTCTCTAACGTATGAATGGGTCTGCAGACAACATGTGGTCACAGGCTCCACTAGTGACAGGCCTCAAAGCCTTGCAGCAGATTTTTAACAGTGTAATCACAGCAGGGGTGCATACAATCATTATTAAATAGATACCTATCATCCTCATATATCGTATAGCTATGGTGCAGTATGTGCTTTACGTATTAATTTTGGCAGATATTATAATTCTGTATAATTTTACCGGTAATTATGCTTCTATACCA
Source organism: Eriocheir sinensis (assembly GCF_024679095.1). Classification (NCBI taxonomy): domain Eukaryota; kingdom Metazoa; phylum Arthropoda; class Malacostraca; order Decapoda; family Varunidae; genus Eriocheir; species Eriocheir sinensis. The sequence goes on from NC_066557.1 coordinate 12,907,778, forward strand.
CCACCTAGAGTTATCATTGACTCAATTAAATAAGGATGAGGTCAGCCCCAGCATTTAAACTGCCTGAGAATGGTTCATGTTACAATACAAAACATGAAGAAACACTCATTAGAACCCGATTGCCTCCTCTTTGACCTTCAGAAATACAGAACATAGTTGACGTGAGAAGCAAAAGTGTCTTATTATACCAATCCAAGGATATAGTTAATATTGTGTCATCAAAACCCAGATTAAATTCAAACCTCTCCTGCGTCCATCCCACTCTGACTGGGCTCATGTTAACGCCTCCCTGCACTGTGACGCCTTGTTTAAGAGGCCCCCGAGCCAAGAAGGACGGAACAGAGAGGGAGAAAGCTGTTGCTGAGAGTGAGAAAATATAAGAAAGATTTTAATGGAAGCGGCCAAGATAGATAATGGAGAGAGAGAGAGAGAGAGAGAGAGAGAGAGAGAATTACCTCCACTAAAAATGATCCACAAAGTCTAAATGGATGTATATAATCCCCCCTTTGCGCCCATGGACCCCCCTAACGAAACAGACCAGCTATAGTGTAAGCTATCTAATGGGGGCCTTCTCCCCCTCAACAACTTGACAAAACTACAAAAAAACATCACACTTTCCCTCCTTATTATAAAAATTCCTTGACTGCTCGTTAACCATTTTAGAAAAAATAAATCAACACTCACCAATGGGCTCCTCCTGTGTTCCTCGTCTTCTTCCCAGTCCTCCTCCTCCTCTTCTTCGTTTGGTAGTGTCTGCAAATCAAGTTCGGTGTCAATTAACTGTGTAAATGTGGTGCCCGCATCTGCATCCACTAACACAGACGCAGTAACGTCAACTGACCCAGTACATCCATCACAAATAAACAAGGAAGACGAAAGCGACGTAGAACGTTAGAATACATCCAACTTTAAGAACAATTTGAAGAACACAGCACAGCGAGGCGACAGTGAGAAGAACAAATCATTATCAAAACACACAGGAAGCCAAAAAGGGGCGTCTCGGGCCACCATACAGCCGGCGCTCTGCCGGCTTCCAGCTCGCCCACTTCACCCAACGACAGCACCACGCTAAAGACTATAAGGACGAGAATCATGTAAACGGAAGTCATGTAAAATAACACTACTCATGAATATTCACTCTTATGTGCTATAACCATAGAGGATGTAACAATATCATAGGGAAAGGAGTGCACCCTCAGTGCAGGAGCCTTGTGTACCCAGTCAATAGGTATGACGTAGTGATGACGTATAGTGACGTAGGCAATCGCCCATATAAGGGGGTTCCCTCGGAGTACTCGGGGCAGAACTAGAAATACTTCTGACCGACACTCACGTGTCCCTCTAAATTTTAGACACAATATGTGTCGTGTGTTCATCTACGCTGTCGTGAGTAGAAAGTGAAGTGTTGTACCGTAAAGGAAAGCGCACTAGTGTCCATTGTGTATAGTGGTATTGTTTAGATTATAAGTATATATCTTCAGTGTATGTGTAATAAGAAATATTTAGGATTGCAACTAGTATTGAAGTAGGACGTTACTTGTCCCTTAACAGGCAGTGTGCGAGGCCTGACGACCCGCTGGGTCTGATTGAAGTGTATTCTGTATTTTATATTATTTTGTTATTCAAAGTGTTAAAATAAGTTAAAATTAAATATAAAAAAGCGACAACGTTTCATCACCCCAACTACGAGCTCCTTCAAATACTCTTGAAGTACCAGAATATTAAGTCAGTTGTCGCTACGACGAATCAGTCTTAAACCTCCTTGAGAGCCCGGTAGCGTACTACAACATAAACATTAACATACTTTTTGTTTACAGTAAACAGTTCAAGAAAAAAAAAGGAACCAATAATGAAAAAAAGCCTGTCACTCCAAAAAAATATCATTATAAATTGTGCGCAACAACTTCAGCGTGCGATGGTGTACCCAGTGCAGTCCAGCCCAGTATCACAAGTCTACAACAAAATGACCTGACCTGTCTCCCAAAATCTAGTCCTGATTTGAGTATGTAATGACCTAGCCACCATAGTAACCTGTCCCAAACATTCATAACAGCTTTTCAAACGAGCAGAGTGCGTCGTCATTACGTTCAAGGCTTTATTCAGAAGGTAATTCCTGGTACAGTGAGCAGTATAATCTGACTTACAGTGGACTACTCTGGGGATAGAAAGCAAAGATCCGCACTCGTGGCTTACCCGAACAGGTCCCAACGTTACGTACCACATACCCGTAACCCAGGGGTGGATATGGGGTGACCTCATTCCTCACATGCAAGCAGAAAGTGAATTTTAGTGCAGGCCACTATCATCAGGAAATAAGGGAAGACTTCCTTGCCTTTGTGCACGCCAGGCCTCACCGGTAAAGGTTTAGCCTGGCTCCTTTTGCGCACCGTTGAAGACCTCGGATTGGACATGGCCAAGTGCAGGGGACTTGGTTTCGATGGAGCAAGTGCCATGATGGGAAAATTCAAAGGGTGTGCCGCAGTACTCATGAAGAAGTACACCTGGCCAAGCCAATCCACTGCTCTGACCACCGGCAGAATCTAGTACTGACGAAGCCGTGTGACGTCAAGGAAGTGAAGATCGCTCTTCAAACACTGACCGAGGTGTGCAACTTCATTCATTCTTCAAATATGCACTGTCTCCGCTTCACAGAGGTTGTCAAGCTTACCTCGGCCAAGCGCGAAGAGCTTGTTCCCCTGTGCCCCACCAGGTGGATTGAGAGGCCTTACTAAGTGCTTGTGTTTGTTGACTTTCTGGCTGTCAGTGATGGTGTTCTCACGGCAGAACTTGTCGCCACCGCTGGGCTCCTTCTCATCGCCATACATGTTCCCCGCTTTCTCGTTGGACTGGTTGTAGTGGAGTGTACATTGGCGCATACTCTCAAGCCAAGCCGAACTCTTCAGAGAAAAGATGGCGACCTGGTGTCAGCCTATGCCCGATTCGTGGCATCGAGACCATTTTGGCAAGTTCAGAGCAGATGTGGAGAATCATTTCACGATGTGTTCATGAAAGCGGAAGAGCTTTTGGTAGAGGTGGGGTCATCGCATGACACCATCCCTGTGCCACGACTCTGTGGACGACAGACCCAGCGATCAAATGTTCCGTGCGAGAATGCTGAGAGTGCTACCGCCGGGCGGTGTACATTCCATTCGTGGACCACGTCTTGGCTGAGTTGAAGAGTCGGTTCGGCGACTACACAGTGCCTGTCGCACTTCGATCAGCTCAAGCAACTCCTCAATGGCCTCGAAACGGATGTTGCAGCTGTGCTTCAAGCGGAAGCTCTACGCGCTCGACATGGAATCCCTGACACTCGTGAAGGCACTGGGCATTATCTGTTTTGGTCTTCCAAACTATCAAAGAAGCCCAGGCACACGCCAGCACCAGCGTGTTCCCCAATCTCGCCATTCTCTTGAAAACTCTGTTGACGCTTCCAGTCTCCAACGAGAGGTCTTTCTCAGCATTGAAAAGGCTTAAAACCTATTTGAGGAGTACCGTTGGCCAAGAGCGCCTGAACGGACTTGCCCTCCTCTATGTCCACTATGATATCCCCCCCATTTCAGTCAAGAGAGTGATAAGCAAATTCGGCGAAAAAACGCCAACTACTCTTTGTAGTGAGGCACTTGTTGAATACTTGGGAATTTATTGTAAATATATTTCTGTACCGTCCTGAAACCCTCACTTAAGGGTAAGGTCAGGATAAGTTAAGGTAAGGTTAGGATATTAAGGTAAGGTCAGGATAGGTCAGATTCAGGTTACCTTGGAGTGAATTACGTTTAGGGGATTATTTTAAGGCAAGTTTAGGGTAATTCAACTGTAGTTTTAGGTAAGATGGGAGTGAATTACATTAGTTTAGGGTCATTAAAGACAGAGTAAAGGTTACTTTAGGGTGAATTAGTAAATTCAGGCTGCTTATGACAGACTTTCGGCACTTAGGGATCCTTTGTTTTGATCGTTACCAATGGCGCCGATCGATGCTATAGTTTTCCATGTGAAACTGGCCTATGGGGTGGTGGCGGCTGCAGAGTAAGCGAGAGGGGTTGAGAGTGTGTGGCTAATATATTGCTCCACATAATTAATGGAAGCTGAGATTCCGGTGATGTGGACTCCAGCAGCCATTATACCTCCATGGGAGGAACCAACAGACGGAGAGAAGAAACAACTGTGGAAAGGAGAGGAGGAAGAGGAAGGGGATCAGAGAATGAAGGGAGGATTAGGCAGAGAACAGATGTAATTAAGAGGAGGTAGTATAACGATAAAGGGAGGAGGAGAAACAGGAAAGAATTGTTATTGACACTCACCAACTGATTCCTCTGTATCCTCTTCCTCCTCCTCTTCTTCTTCTGGCAGTATCTGCAGATCAAGTGAGGGATTAATAGGCTGTATAAACATTAACATGCTTTTGGAAATAATAAATTCTCTTCACTGTCTAAATTCAACACAACAATAGTTCGCATGCATAAAGTTCATACACAATTGTTTGTAAGCAAATGTTTGTAAGGGATAAAGTTCGTCTGAAAAAAGTACGTACGCTGAAGTTCGTATGGTATAAAGTATGTATGTAAATTATTCGTAACGACAAAAGTTCGTATGGAAAAGTTTTGTATGAAATTGTTCGTAAGCAAAAAGTTTGTACGCAAATTTGCATCAGGGATTAAGTTCATCTGACAAAAATACTTAAGTCAAAGTTCGTTCGCTAAAGTTCGTATGCAGATATTCGTATGGTATAAAGTACGTATGTAAAATATTCGTAACGACAAAAGTTAGTATAGAAAAAAAAATCATGTGCAATTATCCGTACGCAAATGTTCGTCAGGGATAAAATTCTTGTGTGTAAAGTAGTACGGACGGAAAAAGTTTGTGAGCATGTTTGTATGGCAATAAGGGCCGCTTTCACAGTCGTTTTGTTTGTTTTGATCGTTACCTACGGCGCCGATCGACGCTATAGTTTTCCATGTGAAACTGGCCTATGGGGTAGTGGCGGCTGCAGAGGAAGCAAGGTGTTGAGAGTGTGTGGTAGGGTGCGGGGCTGGGCTAACCCCGCAGCCGCCACTTCCCCATCGGCCAGTTTTGAGTGGAAATTCTAAAGCGGCGATCATTGGTAACGATCAAAACAAACAAAACGACTGTGAAAGCGGCCCTGAGTTGCTATGGATACTTGCGACACGAAGCTTTTCTATACGAATTTTTGTCCGAAACCCGTGAAAAATGGGGGTGTCGCTAAGAGCCAACCCTGCTGACAACCACCATCACCTCCGCTACCAACAACCAACATCATAACTTTGCACTCTGCCGCCACCGCCCTCATTAATGCAAAATAATACACACTGACAAGATGAGCCACTGCCTCCAGGAATTATTTCAAGACTAAAGATCTTGTCGCCCAGTACCATAAACAGTTTCTTACTGGAAGATTTTGACAACAGGGTGAGACCTTTTGGTCCCCCAGTTATGTTAAAAAAATGCACACACACACACACACACATTTCTCTCTCTCTCTCTCTCTCTCTCTCTCTGTACAAACTATTTCCATGCGTACTTTGGTCCTAGAATCAAACGAACTTTACCATACGAATTATTGCCATACAAAGTTTTTTTTCTATTCCATACGAACTTTATCTCTGACGGATATTTGCGTACGAACAGTTGCGTACGAACATTTGCATGAACGTTTTCCATACAAACTTTTACGTACGATCGTCTTTCTACCGAACATTTGCACGACGAACATTTAAACTTACGATTTTTTCCTTTACGATTTTTCCAATTACGAACTTTTGACATGACGAACTTTATACTCTACGTACTTATGGCAAACGAACTTTATCCTTCGAATTATTGCCAGATGAAGTTTTTCTATACGAACTTTTGTCCGGAACCCGTGTCAGAGAGAGAGAGAGAGAGAGAGAGAGAGAGAGAGGATTTATTGAGGAGAGATTTATTGAGAGAGGATTTATTGAGAGAGAGAGAGAGATTTATTGAGGAGAGGATTTATTGAGGAGAGATTTATTGAGAGAGAGAGATTTATTGAGGAGAGAGAGAGATTTATTGAGGAGAGAGAGAGAGAGAGGATTTATTGAGGAGAGTTTATTGAGAGAGAGATTTATTGAGAGAGGATTTATTGAGGAGAGAGAGGATTTATTGAGGAGAGAGAGATTTGAGAGGATTTATTGAGGAGAGAGATTTATTGAGGAGAGGATTTATTGAGGATATATATATATATATATATATATATATATAGAGAGAGATTTATTGAGAGAGAAAGGATTTATTGAGGAGAGAGTGGATTTATTGAGGAGAGAGAGAGAGAGAGAGGATTTATTGAGGAGAGAGAGGAGATTTATTGAGAGGATTTATTGAGGAGAGAGAGGAGATTTATTGAGAGGATTTATTGAGGAGAGAGAGAGAGAGAGGATTTATTGAGAGAGGATTTATTGAGGAGAGAGAGAGAGGAGAGGATTTATTGAGAGAGGATTTATTGAGAGAGGATTTATTGAGTAGAAAGAGAGGGGATTTATTGAGGAGAGAGAGAGAGAGAGAGGGGATTTATTGAGAAGAGAGGATTTATTGAGAAGAGAGGATTTATTGAGAAGAGAGGATTTATTGAGAAGAGAGGATTTATTGAGAAGAGAGGATTTATTGAGAGGATTTATTGAGAAGAGAGGATTTATTGAGAAGAGAGGATTTATTGAGAAGAGAGGATTTATTGAGGAGATATAGGAGATTTATTGAGAGAGGGTTATTGAGGAGAGGATTTATTGAGGAGAGAGAGAGATTTATTGAGGAGAGAGATTTATTGAGAGAGAGAGATTTATTGAGAGAGAGAGAGAGAGAGGATTTATTGAGGAGAGAGAGATTTATTGAGAGAGAGGATTTATTGAGAGAGAGGGATTTATTGAGGAGAGAGAGGATTTATTGAGGAGAGAGAGATTTATTGAGGAGAGATTTATTGAGAGAGAGAGAGAGAGAGAGAGAGAGAGAGAGGATGAACAAAATACTATATGATAAATAAGAACATTTATATAATCTTAATTACCAGGCACACCATGAGGCACTCAACAGGAGAGGAAGTCCTCCACCTCTTCAAGCTAACCTCCACAATGGGTTGAGTAGCTCACTCCTTCAGACACTTCCCTAAGGTATAAAATCTCCTTCAACGAATGTATTTTCCTCCCTTACTGACGTACAGAATCTTCATCCTAAGAGCTGCTAAGAAAAGGTTACTAAGGTAGGTATACTTAGATGCCTCACTCCCTCACATCAGATATTTCCAAAGGCCAAAAATGAGGTCAGTTAAGTCTTATTGAATGTTTTGGCAAGTTCATGGTTCAGAAGAATGGTCACACTACCACCAGGGTCATTAAACTACCCCTGGAAATGCCTCAAACTCATCCGAAAGCCTTCTTAAATGTGTGTTTTCAGGTTCATGGTACAGAAGAAGGTCACACTACCACCAGGGTCATTAAACTACCCCTGGAAATGCGCAAAACTCATCCGAAAGCCTTCTCAAATGTGCATTTCTTCTGATCATGGTACAGAAGTCACATTACCAGAAGGGTCATTAAACTACCCCTGGAAATGCCCCAGACTCCTCCGAAAGCCTTGCCATGTATGTGCTGCTGGGTGCAATACAGGCTTAGTCCTCACGCAGGAGCCCAGCCAATGCGAGACTAGACTAGCCGTGCCGTGTGAGGTCAGAGCGTCAAAATACAATTAACCTGGTAGCAGCGACAGGCCAATTTATGGCTTTACCGTGTAGCAGCGACAGGCCAAATTTTGCCATGACATAAACCCCTAAAATAGATGATACATAAGGTCGCATTATAAGACATATTTGACAAGGCTTTCCTCGGGTTGTGGGTATATCCAGGAGTAGTTTTATGACCCTGGTGGTAGTTTAACCATTCTTCCGCACCGTGAACCTCAAGAAACGCTCATTAGAACCCGACTGACCCCCTCTTTGGCCTTTTGAAATAGCTGATGTGGGAAGCAAAAGTGTCTTATGATACCGGTGTTACACGCCATAGTGTCCTCCCCCGCCTAAATGTCCTCCCCCCCCCGTCGGGTCCCCGGTGTCGGAGCGAACATAAACAAACAAAGGCCAGCTGATAGCAGTCTCACGCCAGAGTGTCCACCACAACAATGGCTTCGGATCTCCGCGACAGGATTTTCCATTTTAATGAGAATTTAGTCCCTTAAGCAACTAATTCTTAACAACCAGTATCCACCAGGCTTGACTGGAAATCAAAGGAGAATTTTGAGAAGACAGAGGAACATCACATGATAAAGGTGAGTACTGATCGAGTGAAAATATTTTATTGTTTCAGGAAACAACAAAGGGGTACTCTTGCATTTAATAAACTCTGGTTTGTTGAAAAAGCCAGTCAGCCTGAATAGCACCCGTGGAAAGTGGCAGCCACAAGCTGAGCAATACAGTGGTTTGTGTTTTATGGTTCCAGGGCTGAAGGTCAGCTCAGGCTAGGGCAGGTCATACCCAGTCTTGCCCCCCCCACATAATTATCAGAATTTATCTACCATCCCTAAGGAAATCCCTTCATTAAGAACTATGAAAGGGAAAAAGAAGGCCTGGGCCACTTAAGGAAATGGCCATAAGTGTCTAGGAAGTGCTGTGGCTGTACAAAATAGAACACTACAAAGATGGCCACCCATGATGTGAACAAAGGCACCCAAGGCAGGCCAGCCATGTGCTGCCAGGTCAAGTGGGCAAATTACCCTACTTTCCCCCTTAAAATTACCCTGTTTGCTTTAAAATTACTCAGTTTGCCATCTGTTTTATACATAAACACACACACACACACTATATATATAGATATATATATATATATATATATATATATATATATATATATATATATATATATATATATATATATATATATATATATATGGTCAAAATGTAATATTCATACTCATCAGTGTGTGTACTGCTGTGTAGAGTTGTTGGTAAACCATGTCATGCCTGAGAATAGAAATTAAAGTGTTTGGTGACTATATTAAGAAAATTACATTAAAAGAATCCTGATGGATCCTAGCATCATGACTCATGAGGACTGACTTCAGTTTGTGAGTATGTAGTACTATGTTATATTCAATGTATGGGTCAGTGCGCTCTCTCCCTCTCTCTCTCTCTCTCTCTCTCTCTCTCTCTCTCTCTCTCTCTAAATAGCTAGATTTCAGAGGGTTTTGCAGTCTGTGGTGAAATTACTCTAGAAATCTGTCTTTGTCTATCTTCTACCCATTACCCTGATAGTGTTCAGATTACCCAAAAAACAGGGTAATTACCCTGCACCTGGCAGCACATGATGTGCTTGGCAGTGTTACGCAGATTATGACACCCTGGCTAGTGAGAATGAAGAATGTATGCAATCTGCACGGTTGCAGACCATCAGTGGCACACACAACACTGCAAACGCTAATCTCCATGGGAAATCCATAAAATAGTGGAAGAGATACATGGTCAAGGGAGGGAGACTAGAGGCCAGTAGACAAAGACACTCCTTCACCCTAAAGGCACACAATTTCCCAGAAGCCAGAACAACAGAGGCAGAGGTGTTGAGCTACCAAGTGGAGAAAAGAAGTCATTTTGAAGGACCTGTAATTATACCCTTAAAAAAAGACTGTACATTTGGCTAAAATGGAATCAGCTGTCCTTATGAACACTCACAATCATGCCCAAAGCTCCTCACACTTGGCTTGGACAAACAGATACACAATGCAGACAAGGGAAGCATTGTAAAGACTTGCACCCAATTTGAAAATTTTTGTTGAGTTTTGAATTAATATAACAGTTTCTTGTCAAAATCACATTCTATATTACTGAAATAATAGGCCTGGCCAGCGATGGTCAGGGCTGCCACTCAAGTGCCTCGCCATAACTGTTATTTTGTCCTTCAACTGCTGTGCTAAATCCCCTCACTCACAGAATTTTCTAATGAAGAAACAGTAAATTTTAAAATTAAATCAAATCTAACCTAACTAATCTCTAACTTAAGGCTTTGCGTCTTAACCCCTTGAAAATTAAGAAATTTATATCATTGTTATTTCTAAATTTTTCAACCTAGTTCAACTGTGAAAATGTTGAGATCTATTCAATGAAACTGTTAAGGTTTGATTGTTTCATGGATGCTGTAAAGCAGTATATAATACCATTACTTTTACATGTGGTAAAGTTATCCTTTTGTTACAGAGAACCAGCTGTATCGCAAGAGAAGAAACAAATGGGTTCAGATTCCTTCAACACTGGGAGAAGTGATGGATATTCTGCTTTTTTATCATGTCACAAGTGGCTGTCATGCTGGTATTGATAAAACCAAGTCCAGGATTTCTGACCATTATTACTGGCTTGGTATGTCAAGGGACGTCATTGCATATGTAAGTAAATAACACCTTCAGGTAAAAGTTTTATTGCACTTTTATCTGTGTATATTTTAGTTATTAGTTGTATTTTTTGAAGTCCACAAAAGTGAAGGTTCAGATCATAGGTTTAGGAATTAACAAATTTCACACTCAGAATATAAAATATGTAGTATATTACTGAAATGCATACTGTACTATCTGTTTCTCTTTAATAATGCTAATATCTCTTTCTATTTTTTATTGATATTTCCACATGACTGCTCTTCTGAACTTGCTAACTGCATGCCTCACCCCTCCCGCAGCCCCGCTGCACGCAATTTCTACTCATGCTCATCCCTATTCTGTCCAAACCCCTTATGCAGAGTTAACCAGCATCTCACTCTTTCATCCCTCATGCTGGTAAACTCTGGAACAATCTTCCTTTATCTGTATTTCCTTCTGCCTATGACTTGCACTCTTTCAAGAGGAGGATATCAGGACACCTCTCCTCCCGAAATTGATCGATTTGGATATATCTATCAATTCTTTTTTGGGGAAGCAGCGAAAAGCCGGCTATTTTTTCATTATCTTTTTTTTTTTGTGCCCTTGAGCTGCTTCCTATGTTTAAAAAAAAAAAATCCACCAAGACAGTATATAATAATTTTGTCTGCCTTCTGTTTAAAGTCAGCAACACAACACAAGGTGATAGTGTTATTTCCATTTAATACTTGATATTAGCAACACATCAAAAATAATTATGCCACAGCTACAATTCTTTACAGAATCAGGATAGAAGCACAATAACCCTGCCTACCTTTCAGGTTTACTACATCCTTTCTTTACTTTTTTCAGATATCAACTTGTACAACTTGCCAGACTTTTGAGGTTGTAAAGACACACGCTCCACACTTAAACAAATTAAGGTGTCTCAACCCATGGAAGTCGTAGGCATGGATCTTATTGGTAAGTGTTTTGGTGTATTTATCGCCTCTACATCAATGGATAATATTTAATAATGTTTAGTCCATTTCTTTCATGCTTTGTTGGTGGACAGACGGAATGAAACAGATTATAGTTATTGCTGTCAAATTAACACACACACATATTTATACATGTGTGCAGTATCTGTCATAATGTTGTTTAAGACTGAAGATTTTGATATTTTTATCAATGTACTGAAGCTGATGATTGTCAAAATTTAGTAGAATTGTTAGTGTCATCACTATTTGTCAAACTACATTAGTGTAGCATATTAATTGTCCATTATGTAAATTCCAGCTATTGTCACATGGATTTCCATGCTTGTTTTCAATTACCATAATTTCTTGAGCAATAGGTTAAGGCTAGATCTAGTGGAATATATATATATATATATATATATATATATATATATATATATATATATATCTATATATATATATATATATATATATATATATATATATATATAGAGATATATATATAGATATGAAATTCGATTTCCAGGATTTACATGTTATTACAGGAAAAGCTAAGGTAGTGTTGCAAGCAGGCAGTGACAAATACAGTTCGGCGACATGACATGCTCATCTTGTCCAGGACCTCATCCAGTATAATGAAGGGCAATCAGTTTCTAGTTTATTAGAATGCATATGAGATTTTAAGATGCATGATGAACCCTTGCATGTTTTATGGTGTCTTAAAAGTTTTAGGTGAACATCGTGAAATATATTATATTTTACCTGTAAAAATGTAACTCATTTATTTACTTTTGCTAAGGTTTCACATCAGGAAGTATGGTCCCTCTTCTTACTGTTTCTTATTATTGTGTGTACATAAACACATTACTTTCTCACACTTATGTTGGCTAATAGTTCACTCTATGATGGCATGTTCCCCTGCAATGACCTCTGTATCACATTTACTGCTTTCTCTTACTTATTTTTGTTATGTGGTTGCCACTAGCATTAGGGCCCCCAGTTACTGTTATTAGGTTATAAGAAATAGCAGCTGCACTTAATTAGCCTAACTGTTACCTTTTTCTGACAAATTAAAACCTAAAGGGTGGGAATGTACAGTGAAAGCCATAAATCCTCGCACAAACTTCAAAATTATGGCGGAAAAAGTCGGACCAGAAAACCCTGTCACCCGCCCTTTAGGGTTTAACCTCCCCTGCTTCATGCCCTGGCCAGTAATCCTCACATCCCCTGCACTTAGGAGTTTGGTTCAGTAGGTTTTGTATGCCTTATTTATATTACTATAAAATCTTACCATCCTCACACCAGATAAGATAATGGTTTTTTGCATGTGGAATTTTGTATCTTAAGAGATCTTACAAATGACAGAGTGTTGCTCTGCGATGGATTTCTCAATTGACTTCATTGATTTAGAAATGATGAGTTAAGGGATGATGATAGAAGATACTTTGATGCAGTAAATACTGTTACATTTACAATTGCCACAATTTAATTTTCCACAATATTTTGAAACAAAACAACTTAGCATTCAGTGTTCCATTGTAATGACACCTTTATTATCTGTTTTCTGCCACCACATAGTAAGTCATTACAGTGCTGCTCCTCATGTTTTTCAGCTAAATGATATCCATCGTGGGGAGGAAATATGCCACTACATGTATACTGATATATTTTCACTGTATTACAGGACCACTAGCGATGACCAAGAGTGGGAGTCAGTACGTATTGACAATTGTGGATTACTTCACCAAATATGTACTGTTGTTCCCTCTTCCAAGAAAGGATGGGACAGGTGTCAACAATTGCATCAAGCAGTACATAAGCATGTAAGATGAATTTCATTGATACGTACTGGTTTTGTAGGTCTTTGTATTCCAATGGGACAATCCTTAGTGTAATAAGATATCAATAGTATTTCCTTTACAGTATTCTTAGGTAGAATAAGCATAAACATACACAAAATATATTTTATGTAAAATATTTATGGCACTGTAAGGTCCATGAGGGAGAATGTGTAAGCTCGCTGTACCATATGGTGTGTGTTTATGTTTTCACAGATTAGAGCACCAAAACGCCTCATCTCTGATCAAGGAAGGAGTTTTGTAATAAGGTATCGCTCATATAGACAGAGAGGGATAATACTGGAGCTTTTGAAATTGACAATTTTTTTTTTCAGTGTCTACTTAGTATATATATATATATATATAGATATATATATATATATATATATATATATATATATATATATAGATATATATATATATATATATATATATATATATATATATATATATATATATATATATATATATATATATATATATATATATATATATATATATATATATATATATATATATATATATATATATATATATATATATATATATATATATATATATATATATATATATATATATATATATATATATATATATATATATATATATATATATATATATATATATATATATATATATATATATATATATATATATATATATATATATATATATATATATATATATATATAGATATATATATATATACATCTGTTGCTTTGTAGTTTCTTAGCTTCACCTTTTGCTCCTTTAAGCACCTGAACACAGCTTGGCATTCATAAAATCTACTGGTGGTAAGGTATGATATACTACATGTATGACTTCTTTAGATAGTCACTTTGAAAGGTTGTCCATACTTAATAGGCCTCACCAATTTTTCAGTTCGGTTAAATCAGGAAATTTTGAACTTATGATAATGGTTGTGCACTATTTTGTACCTCCCATACTGTAACCAAGTAGGGGGGAAGGAACACCACCTCCTTACTGTCAGCTGAAGGAGAGGACATTCATGTCCCCTGATCCCTGTCACACATTCATTTGCTGCCGTGCAGTCCTGCCACAACAGTAGTTGTCACCCCGCCATGACTTCTTGTGGAAAGTTTAATATTTTCTTTAGTGTTTAGTGTAGCGTGAACGGATTACTCAACCCATGGCTATAAGCTACATAAATGTGTTAGGATGATTAACACATATATAAATAATCTTACGGTTTGTTGAAAATTACTCGATCATTGACAGTTTCTACAATGTGTGCAATATTTTTACATGCAATGCCTCATACTTTCAGATCAACAATGACTTCTGCCAGCAAATGGGAATAAAAAGGTGTGTCTCCAGTGCTTATCATCCCCAGACCAATGGTTAGTTTGGCTTAATTATACAGTATACTTTGAAGCAGGATGCTTCAATTAACACAACAGGAACCAGCTTTTATTAGCTTAAGTTTTATCTGGCACTGCTTAGGGAATCATTTAGTAAAAGTTTTGTTAACAGCTTTCCTCTAATAAAGTGGTGGTGCTTATCATCCAGGGCATAACAGTTCACTTACTATTTACCAAGTATTATCAATTTAATGACGAGATTTTCTGTTCTCTTTTCCTATTACTCTCGCACGTCCTCTGCGTGTATCAAATCACACGAGAGACTAATCACAAGGAGAGAGTATTCGCCGGCTGCCTGGGATTGAACCTGTGACGAGAGTGTCGGGAGAGCCACTCCTTACCGAGTTGGTTATGGGAGGATGTTCATCAGGCATAGTCACTGCAGTACATAAACAGCTTTGTTTGGTCTAAAGTACTACTATTCTTGTGCTTTTCTTGCCTTGGAATGTCATGCAGATCAGGTCCCCATTAGAGTATGGGCACTGTAAAGGAACTGCACAGCAAACAGTCTCAGGTGTAGCAGATTTATTTTCACTGAGCTTCTATAACAGTGGGATTATAAAACAGTAATGTTGCTGTGATAGTGATATGGCAGATCAGTTTGAACACATTTCCTGATATCATATGAGTTGAGTTATGTGGCTTTTATTTGGTTCTTAAGATTGGTATCCATTTCTAGGTTTGGTGGAAAGAGTAAACGGTATGGTGAAACGCCGAGTAAGCAAGCTGTTGGTTGACCGTGGCAAAAACTGGGACGAGAGTCTGCATGACATCATTTTCTCAATAAACGCTCAGCCACAGTCAGCTACGAAGTACACACCATTTTTCCTAATGTTTGGTCGGGAAGCCCACACACTTTTGGAGGTCAGTATAAACATTGTTTTTGGTGCATGTAATGCCTAAAAGTAACAGTTATTGGTGTGCATCACATTTTTAGTCAGAGAGGGAATATGCAGAAAACACTATATGATTCATGTGCTTTCAAAAACCGTAATTATAAAAATAAACAGAATTATTTTTAGCACTACTGAATAAACTTATGGGGACGTTTGCATTGTCCAACTATATGTAGCTTGTGTAATACGTATTTCATGATGACCAGTATGTCTTATTGATTATGTAGTTCATGTAAATTTGCCTTCCCTCAGATCAAAGGTGTGGACTCTGACACTGACATCATAGAAGATGGCAAGCTTGAGGAATTTGTAGAAGACCATGCAACCACCTACGAAAAGGCATATGAAAAGGTGAGTCTTGACTTTACTTATAATAGTCTCTTTTGAATGGAAATTACAATTTGTAGCATGTATTACTTGCTGACATAATGTAATTGTATTTTGGTAGTACATTATTACATGGATTTGTAGTAATTTCCATATATTGGTTTTACTCTCTTTTAATAAGTATTAAATTTATAGGCTTAGATCAACCAAACAAAAGCACATGCCAAGGCAAAAAAGGCATACGAAAAGAAAAAATCCAAGGGGGTCAAAAGCTTTGCACTGCATGTGGGCCAGCTTGTGCTGAAACGCCAGGCAGCCAACATTGCACGCAAAGGTGGACAGTGTGATCCACTGTGGACTGGCCCATTTAGGTGAGTGACATTTTTTGCTAATCTATGAATGGCATTTGAATATGTAATTTTAGTTTTACTAATCCAGTAAGATGTGATCCACTTTGGAGTGGGTAAGAGAAATTTGTAGTTTATATATGAATGGCTTTTGAATATAATGTTATACTAATTGACAACAACACACTATTGCAAATTTTGCCTCCACAACTTCCATAAAACATAGTTGACAGTTGACTACATTTAAGCATGGTACCTATATTATGTGTGCTGTTAGATTGCATATTTTTCCTGTTGTCTTTTATGGGCATGTTTCAGTTCAGTAGTGATTGTGTTTCCTCATGTACCTATGTTGTGATGTATGCATGTTTTAGTTGATGCTTCTCTCATGTATGAACTTTTCCCCTCTTTCTAGTAGTGTTGAGGGCAGAGCCTTGAGCCTCCATCAACTGTCTTTACAGAGAGGTAACAACAGGCTGCAGCGTTGTGGAATTCAGCAGTGGCATGATTAGGGAGACACCACAACTCTGGCTGGCAATGGAGCACTCGCCCAGCTGTGGGGTCCAGCCATTAATTGAGATCACCAGAACCTTTCTCAACTGTTTCCATTGTCTCCACAAAATAATATTAATTATCTTTCTTAACCCTTTCATTGCTAAGCGCTCACAATGAGACTCCCCTCAGGCGCGTTCACAGCGAGCTTTTAGCACCACCAGCAAGTGACGCTAGTGCTCGCTCTTTTAACCTTTGTATAAAAAAACTATTTATCACAGCTAAAAACAAAAACACCATTGGAAAGAGGAGGCCAAGATTTATAATATTCGGTAATGTAAGCCTCTCCTGCGAAAATACAGGCACGTTCAGGGGGTGTTTCCTGTGAAGATGTACATTTATGTGTGCGTGACGGTCAGCCGCAAGGCAACTACTGTAGATCTCTTGATGATGGGTGCTGGCAAGGGAGTATTGCCAACTGCAAACTTTACAACTATTTGGTCAAAATATGAGTCAAGTGATAGGTGAAGCTGTGCAAAAATGTCACTATATTGGGCAAGAATATCCACCACTTGCTCATCCGTAGATTTTCTGTGCTTGGCTGACATGATTTTCCACCAAATTTAGTGAAGAACCCACTCTATTGGCAATCGGACCTGTGTTATGAGAATTAGTTATGGAACACTCACATGTGGGAGATTTGAGTGCAGCTGGAGCTCACAGCGAGTGTTTAGCGCCACCAGCAAATACGCCTAATGCCCACTGCAAACATTTAT
This sequence comes from Eriocheir sinensis, assembly GCF_024679095.1. Taxonomy (NCBI): domain Eukaryota; kingdom Metazoa; phylum Arthropoda; class Malacostraca; order Decapoda; family Varunidae; genus Eriocheir; species Eriocheir sinensis. The sequence continues at coordinate 12,925,148 of NC_066557.1, forward strand.
CAATGAAAGGGTTACTAAAATTTCATTGCAGATTTATTTATTCTTAATGAAATATTGGCTTCTCCATTTCCTTCCCTCATACTCTCTCTTCACATATTCTTTTTTTTTTTATGAAATATTGGCTTCACCATTTCCTTCCCTCATACTCTCTCTTCACATATTCTTTTTTTTTTATGAAATATTGGCTTCTCCATTTCCTTCCCTCATACTCTCTCTTCACATATTCTTTTTTTTTTATGAAATATTGGCTTCTCCATTTCCTTCCCTCATACTCTCTCTTCACATATTCTTTTTTTTTTGTAATGAAATATTGGCTTCACCATTTCCTTCCCTCATACTCTCTCTTCACATATTCTTTTTTTTATGAAATATTGGCTTCACCATTTACTTCCCTCATACTTTCTCTGCACATATTATTTTTTTTTATGAAATATTGGCTTCACCATTTCCTTCCCTCATACTCTCTCTTCACATATTCTTTTTTTTTATTAAATATTGGCTTCACCATTTCCTTCGCTCATACTCTCTCGTCACATATTCTTTTTTTTTTATGAAATATTGGCTTCCATTTCCTTCCTCATACTCTCTCTTCACATATTCTTTTTTTTTGTAATGAAATATTGGCTTCACCATTTCCTTCCCTCATACTCTCTCTTCACATATTCTTTTTTTTTTATGAAATATTGGCTTCACCATTTCCTTCCCTCATACTCTCTCTTCACATATTCTTTTTTTTTTTTATGAAATATTGGCTTCACCATTTCCTTCCCTCATACTCTCTCTTCACATATTCTTTTTTTTGTAATGAAATATTGGCTTCACCATTTCCTTCCCTCATACTCTCTCTTCACATATTCTTTTTTTTTTATGAAATATTGGCTTCTCCATTTCCTTCCCTCATACTCTCTCTTCACATATTCTTTTTTTTTTGTAATGAAATATTGGCTTCACCATTTCCTTCCCTCATACTCTCTTCACATATTCTTTTTTTTTTTGTAATGAAATATTGGCTTCACCATTTCCTTCCCTCATACTCTCTCTTCACATATTCTTTTTTTTGTAATGAAATATTGGCTTCACCATTTCCTTCCCTCATACTCTCTCTTCACATATTCTTTTTTTTTTTTTGTAATGAAATATTGGCTTCTCCATTTCCTTCCCTCATACTCTCTCTTCACATATTCTTTTTTTTTGTAATGAAATATTGGCTTCACCATTTCCTTCCCTCATACTCTCTCTTCACATATTCTTTTTTTTTTGTAATGAAATATTGGCTTCTCCATTTCCTTCCCTCATACTCTCTCTTCACATATTCTTTTTTTTATGAAATATTGGCTTCTCCATTTCCTTCCTCATACTCTCTCTTCACATATTCTTTTTTTTATGAAATATTGGCTTCACCATTTCCTTCCCACATACTCTAACGACACATATTCTTTTTTTTTGTAATGAAATATTGGCTTCTCCATTTCCTTCCCTCATACTCTCTCTTCACATATTCTTTTTTTTTGTAATGAAATATTTGCTTCTCCATTTCCTTCACTCATACTCTCTCTTCACATATTCTTTTTTTTTGTAATGAAATATTGGCTTCACCATTTCCTTCCCTCATACTCTCTCTTCACATATTCTTTTTTTTTGTAATGAAATATTGGCTTCACCATTTCCTTCCTCATACTCTCTCTTCACATATTCTTTTTTTTTTGTAATGAAATATTGGCTTCACCATTTCCTTCCCTCATACTCTCTCTTCACATATTCTTTTTTTTTGTAATGAAATATTGGCTTCACCATTTCCTTCCTCATACTCTCTTCACATATTCTTTTTTTTTGTAATGAAATATTGGCTTCTCCATTTCCTTCCTCATACTCTCTCTTCACATATTCTTTTTTTTTTTGTAATGAAATATTGGCTTCTCCATTTCCTTCCCTCATACTCTCTCTTCACATATTCTTTTTTTTTTGTAATTAAATATTGGCTTCATTTCCTTCCTCTCACTCTCTTTTCAAATTTTATTTTTTTTTTTTTAATGAAATATTGGCTTCTCCATTTCCTTCCCTCATACTCTCTCTTCACATATTCATTCTCACAGGTCCACACCATCTCAGTGCCCCATGCTTCACCCTCCACAATCCACTTTTTCACTGTCACACCGATACCAAACTGCTTATGCATGCTTTCACTACTTTCTCCATCTCATCCGGACACACATGTTTTGATGGGGCTACCCTATGTTATATTATAATAGTGATGCAACTTAAGGTAATGAATGTTTATATTTGCAGGATTTTGGAAATAACAGAAAGGGACACAGTAAAGCTGGCTCACGTCAAGATTGGACACGATGATGTTCCCCTGGCACGGATGGTGGCTTACGATCAGCTTAAGCCTGTAAAGTTCGGTGCTCTTCACAGGCCCTCAGAAGAGCTGCCAGCAGGCAGTTCTACTGATACAGACCCTGAACTACACCTCAATGAGGAATTATACCAAAAAAGACAAGGCCTTTCCATCCCTGTGTCAGTTACTGCCTCCTCTAAGCCAGGGGGACAAGGCATCCAGACACGGAGGAAGACGTCATTCTGATCGGAACCAGGGCCAAGGCTGAAGAAGAAGCCGTGTGTCTGCCCCCTGTGCCAGCCAGTCGCCAAGATCCACAAATGGAGGTAATGATTCAGATTCTTGAAGAGAGAAGGTGGCTCACTGATGACCACATGAATCATTGCCAGGCCCTCCTCAAACATCAGTTTCCCGAGGTTGATGGCCTCCAAAGCTGTGCAATATTTGAGGCGGTGGAGCATATTCGTGTTGGTACCCCTAGGGGGAAGTTTGTTCAAATTATCAATGTCAGTAGTAATCACTGGATTACAGTAAGTAACATTCAAAATTTTCAAGAAGGTAAAGTAAGAATCTATGACTCCATGTTCACTAAAGTCGGTATGTCCCACCGCCAAAAATTCATTGAACAGCTTGGGTGGATGCTACACACCTCTAGCGATGCCATAACAATGGAATGGCGTGATGTTCAGCGTCAGAGGGGCGGCGATGCTTGCGGCTTGTATGCCATCGCCAATGCTTATGCACTCTGTGCAAATATCAGACCTGAGGAGTGTGCATGGGATCAAGATAGTTTGTACGACTGGCTGGTTGGATGCCTTCAAGCCGGAGAACTGTCTCAACCCCCTGTAACAGTACCCCAAAGGAACAATAAGGGTACTGTTCACACTGAGTGGAAACAGTCTTATGTAAATGCCGTTTGCCAAACAATGAGACCCGTCCCATGATTGCCTGTGATAACTGCAACGCGTGGTATCACTTCAGCTGCGAGGGAGTGTCAGAAGCTAACAGCCAGACATTCCACTGCAGCAACTGCAGGTAACTTCTTTTCAGATGCTATTTGAAAAGTACCTAGAGAAGAATAGGAAGCTGTTTGCTGCATTCATGGACATAGAGATGGCATATGAAAGGGAAGGGTTAATGGAGTAACATCCCATAAACCCTTCCTGTCAACCTTGTCATATACCATCTCTAGGTCCTTGAATGCAACAAACAACTTTCTCTAGGTACTTCAAATAACATTCAAAAAAGAAAATAATCTACACAACCTCTTCCTTTCCTAGAAACACCTTGGTGTAGATTTGCTCTAACCTCTCAATGTTTCTGTGTGTGATAATGCCGCACCGTGGAGCAGTATTCAAGCATTGATCTCACAAGTGTGATATACTACTACTAGTTGTATAAGTGTTTTTTTATACAGTTATGTTGATTACACTTAAGGATCCAAAAGTGTTCAGTTGGCTGTGGCACTGATGTGTTCTGTGTGAGTGTTGAATTTTAAGTTAATGGAGAATTGAACTCTGAGGTATTTGTGTGTGTGTACAATTCACATGAGCATTTGGGTTGTAAGGCCATGTTGTGAGTCAGAAACAATGTTGTTTGTGTCAAGCAGATTTCATTATGTGTTTGTGTATTGTGTTCAAAGTTCCACATGGAATCAGTGTTAGTGAAATGGGGCAATAATTGGCTGTGTCAGTCCAGTCACCTGTCTCAAATAAAGGGTTGATGTTTGTCAGAAGCCAGTCAAAGTAATGATGAGGATGATATATATTGGATCAAGGAGTCCCTGGAGGACGGGGCTAAGGATTTAGAATGAAGGCAAGGATGTTGTCGGGCCCAGTGAATTTACTTGTCAAGTCCTTCTGTAATGCCAGGATTCCCCCTCTCCTCCCCATACTGTTAATGGGAATGTTGAGGGGGGCTGTTGGAAGAAGGGGCTGTGTGGCATGGTTGGTGTCTGGTAGTGTTCTTGGGTGCACACTAATTGTAAATTTGTTGTGTGCTGTTTAATAATGTGATATTGTTGTATTACTGTGATATAATAGTGTTGGTAGCATATTTGCATGCCCTAAAGAATTTGAAAAATGTTTATGTTGTTACTTAAATTGTCTGCGAGGAAGGTTGCTATGTGTTTGTGTTCAGCAAATTTTATGTTTTTGTTAAGTGTTTTTGGGGCCATCTAATTATCTGTTGTGTTGTATGTCTGTATCTGTACCTTTTTATTATTATAATTAGTAGTAGCAGTAGTAGTAGTAGTATTAGTAGTAGGTAGATAGTAAATTAATACACAATTGTGTAAATAACTATATGTAATTTACCAAATATATATTTATGCAAGAAATTTTGGAGCCTTCTTTGACCCTTAAATTAATTATGGATGGTTGTTAGACTACCAAAGGAATATCTTGTAACATGAAGAACTAGAGAACTAGAGAGCATGAAGAACTGGGGTCTTCCTTAAGCCCTTGGGAGGGAAGGAAGGGGAAAAACGTGTACCAAGGTAAGTAAGATCTTGCAGCATGAACTGGGGTCTTCCTCCGAGCGCTTGGGAGGGAAGAAGGGCTGAACCTGTTACCAAGGTAAGGAATCAAAATCATGCTATATGAAGAACTGAGGACTTCCTCAGAGCCCTTGGGAGGGAGGAATTATGTGAAAATATGTACCAGGGGATCTTATAACAAATGATGTCCTTAGAAGAGAAGAAAATATAAATGGATAGCTCTCTGGGACCTATTACATTCTTAAATAGCCATTTTCCAGCAAGATACTTGATTCCTGTAGACAATCAAACCTCACCCATAGCACAGTGTACCGCAATGTAATTCTGATAACCTGAGTTGTTATACAGTAGGGTCATATATAGTAGACCCCACATAATTATAAGAGAAAGCAATCTGCGTTGGGGGGGGGGGTAAGCTATTTATATAGCACCACCCTCACTTTTTAGATCATCTTCAAAATTCCTTAAAGGGCTTATATAAAGAAAATAAAAGCACATATGCATGGCATGCTCAATTCGCTCACCCCACACACACACAAAAAGGGTCTCATAGGCTATGCATATCGACATTTTTTACTATAGCAAAAGGCTATTTGCCGTTAATTTACTGATGAATCATTGTCATGAAGGCTATTTATTGTCCCTTCACTTCATTTATACAAAGCAGAGCGTTGTAATGTATTCACTGATGTTTTCCTATGAAAGAATATAACAATATGCCCTTCCGTGCTGGAAAATAATGGGAGGACATTTAGGAATTTGAGGACGCGGCGGAACACGATACCGTAATCCTTAATGTCCTCAATTTTTTTTGTAAACAAAGTGGGACATTTAGACAGGGAGGACACTGTGGCGTGTGACACCGGGCATAAACTGATCACAAATGCGTTGATATATATTATGAAATGGTTTGCGTGAGTGATGATTTTTTCTCATTTTTCTCGCTTTGATGGAGGAGCCTTTAACCCGAGAAGTTTCTGGTCCCTACAGAGTTTGGGATGAATAACTCTGTAGGGACCCAAACTCCTCAGTTGGCCCTGTAAACGGCCCCTAAACCGACCTTTGGAGGGACCCAAAACTTCTCGGGTTTAACTCGTAATACTTTGCACAGTCCCAACACTTTATTTTCCCTCTCATGTATTACCAATAGATAACATAGGAGAGGGAGGAATCAACACCCAAACAGACTATTTGAAATGGTTATACTGAAGTCGTTTGATCCTAATTCTGTCCTTTCATGGGTTTTTTCTTTATTTCCAGGGGTAGATTTGTGACCTCGATGGTAGTTTGATCCTTCCTCTGTATCATGAACCTAAAAACACAGATTTGCCAAGGTTTTCGTAGGAGTTTTGAACATTTCCAGGAGCAGTTTTGTGGCCCTGGTGGTAGTGTGACCTTTCCTCTGTACCATGAACCTATAGAAACACACATTTGTCAAGGATTTCCTAGGAGTTGTGGGCATTTCCAGGGGTAGTTTTGTGGCCCTGGTGGTAGTGTGACCCTTCCTCTGTACCATGACCCTGAAGAAACACACATCTGGCAAGGCCTTCCTAGGAATTGTGGGCATTTCCAGGGGTAGTTTTATAACCCTGGTGCTGGCCTAACCCTTCTTCAGTTGCAGGAACCCCACAAAACACTCATTGCAACCCAACTGATCCCCTCTTTAGCCCTTAGAAATAGCTGATGTAAGAAGCAAAACTGTCTTACTATACTGGCCAAAGACATGCCCAAGTTGGTGGCAATGCAGACCCCACAAGACCGCCACAAAGTCATCATTATCCTTGACGGTGAAGGCCTCAGTCATCGTCAAATAGCACAGCCGACTGGTGTGTCTGTCTCTAACGTATGAATGGGTCTGCAGACAACATGTGGTCACAGGCTCCACTAGTGACAGGCCTCAAAGCCTTGCAGCAGATTTTTAACAGTGTAATCACAGCATTACTAAATAGATACCTATCATCCTCATATATCGTATAGCTATGGTGCAGTATGTGCTTTACGTATTAATTTTGGCAGATATTATAATTCTGTATAATTTTACCGGTAATTATGCTTCTATACCACCACCTAGAGTTATCATTGACTCAATTAAATAAGGATGAGGTCAGCCCCAGCATTTAAACTGCCTGAGAATGGTTCATGTTACAATACAAAACATGAAGAAACACTCATTAGAACCCGATTGCCTCCTCTTTGACCTTCAGAAATACAGAACATAGTTGACGTGAGAAGCAAAAGTGTCTTATTATACCAATCCCAGGATATAGTTAATATTGTGTCATCAAAACCCAGATTAAATTCAAACCTCTCCTGCGTCCATCCCACTCTGACTGGGCTCATGTTAACGCCTCCCTGCACTGTGACGCCTTGTTTAAGAGGCCCCCGAGCCAAGAAGGACGGAACAGAGAGGGAGAAAGCTTTTTGTGTTAGTGAGAAAATATAAGAAAGATTTTAATGGAAGCGGCCAAGATAGATAATGGAGAGAGAGAGAGAGAGAGAGAGAGAGAGAGAGAGAGAGAGAGAGAGAGAGAGAGAATTACCTCCACTAAAAATGATCCACAAAGTCTAAATGGATGTATATAATCCCCCCTTTGCGCCCATGGACCCCCTAACGAAACAGACCAGCTATAGTGTAAGCTATCTAATGGGGCCTTCTCCCCTCAACAACTTGACAAAACTACAAAAAACATCACACTTTCCTCCTTATTATAATAATTCCTTGACTGCTCGTTAACCATTTTAGAAAAAATAAATCAACACTCACCAATGGGCTCCTCCTGTGTTCCTCGTCTTCTTCCCAGTCCTCCTCCTCCTCTTCTTCGTTTGGTAGTGTCTGCAAATCAAGTTCGGTGTCAATTAACTGTGTAAATGTGGTGCCCAGCGCTGCATCCACTAACACAGACGCAGTAACGTCAACTGACCCAGTACATCCATCACAAATAAACAAGGAAGACGAAAGCGACGTAGAACGTTAGAATACATCCAACTTTAAGAACAATTTGAAGAACACAGCACAGCGAGGCGACAGTGAGAAGAACAAATCATTATCAAAACACACAGGAAGCAAAAAGGGGCGTCTCGGTCACACATACAGCCGGCGCTCTGCCGGCTTCCCGAAACCGCCCACTTCACCCAACGACAGCACCACGCTAAAGACTATAAGGACGAGAATCATGTAAACGGAAGTCATGTAAAATAACACTACTCATGAATATTCACTCTTATGTGCTATAACCATAGAGGATGTAACAATATCATAGGGAAAGGAGTGCACCCTCAGTGCAGGAGCCTTGTGTACCCAGTCAATAGGTATGACGTAGTGATGACGTATAGTGACGTAGGCAATCGCCCATATAAGGGGTTGCTAGGAGTACTCGGGGCAGAACTAGAAATACTTCTGACCGACACTCACGTGTCCCTCTAAATTTTAGACACAATATGTGTCGTGTGTTCATCTACGCTGTCGTGAGTAGAAAGTGAAGTGTTGTACCGTAAAGGAAAGCGCACTAGTGTCCATTGTGTATAGTGGTATTGTTTAGATTATAAGAGTATATATCTTCAGTGTATGTGTAATAAGAAATATTTAGGATTGCAACTAGTATTGAAGTAGGACGTTACTTGTCCCTTAACAGGCAGTGTGCGAGGCCTGACGACCCGCTGGGTCTGATTGAAGTGTATTCTGTATTTTATATTATTTTGTTATTCAAAGTGTTAAAATAAGTTAAAATTAAATATAAAAAAGCGACAACGTTTCATCACCCCAACTACGAGCTCCTTCAAATACTCTTGAAGTACCAGAATATTAAGTCAGTTGTCGCTACGACGAATCAGTCTTAAACCTCCTTGAGAGCCCGGTAGCGTACTACAACATAAACATTAACATACTTTTTGTTTACAGTAAACAGTTCAAGAAAAAAAAAAGGAACCAATAATGAAAAAAAGCCTGTCACTCCAAAAAAATATCATTATAAATTGTGCGCAACAACTTCAGCGTGCGATGGTGTACCCAGTGCAGTCCAGCCCAGTATCACAAGTCTACAACAAAATGACCTGACCTGTCTCCCAAAACCTAGTCCTGATTTGAGTATGTAATGACCTAGCCACCATAGTAACCTGTCCCAAACATTCATAACAGCTTTTCAAACGAGCAGAGTGCGTCGTCATTACGTTCAAGGCTTTATTCAGAAGGTAATTCCTGGTACAGTGAGCAGTATAATCTGACTTACAGTGGACTACTCTGGGGATAGAAAGCAAAGATCCGCACTCGTGGCTTACCCGAACAGGTCCCAACGTTACGTACCACATACCCGTAACCCAGGGGTGGATATGGGGTGACCTCATTCCTCACATGCAAGCAGAAAGTGAATTTTAGTGCAGGCCACTATCATCAGGAAATAAGGGAAGACTTCCTTGCCTTTGTGCACGCCAGGCCTCACCGGTAAAGGTTTAGCCTGGCTCCTTTTGCGCACCGTTGAAGACCTCGGATTGGACATGGCCAAGTGCAGGGGACTTGGTTTCGATGGAGCAAGTGCCATGATGGGAAAATTCAAAGGGTGTGCCGCAGTACTCATGAAGAAGTACACCCTGGCCAAGCCAATCCACTGCTCTGACCACCGGCAGAATCTAGTACTGACGAAGCCGTGTGACGTCAAGGAAGTGAAGATCGCTCTTCAAACACTGACCGAGGTGTGCAACTTCATTCATTCTTCAAATATGCACTGTCTCCGCTTCACAGAGGTTGTCAAGCTTACCTCGGCCAAGCGCGAAGAGCTTGTTCCCCTGTGCCCCACCAGGTGGATTGAGAGGCATGACGCAGTGCTGGTTTTTGTTGAATTTCTGCCTGTCATTGATGTTTTTCTCAAGGAAGAACTTGACGCCACCGCTGGGCTCCTTCTCATCGCCATACATGTTCCCCGCTTTCTCGTTGGACTGGTTGTAGTGGAGTGTACATTGGCGCATACTCTCAAGCCAAGCCGAACTCTTCAGAGAAAAGATGGCGACCTGGTGTCAGCCTATGCCCGATTCGTGGCATCGAGACCATTTTTGGCAAGTTCAGAGCAGATGTGGAGAATCATTTCCACGATGTGTTCATGAAAGCGGAAGAGCTTTTGGTAGAGGTGGGGTCATCGCATGACACCATCCCTGTGCCACGACTCTGTGGACGACAGACCCAGCGATCAAATGTTCCGTGCGAGAATGCTGAGGAGTGCTACCGCCGGGCGGTGTACATTCCATTCGTGGACCACGTCTTGGCTGAGTTGAAGAGTCGGTTCGGCGACTACACAGTGCCTGTCGCACTTCGATCAGCTCAAGCAACTCCTCAATGGCCTCGAAACGGATGTTGCAGCTGTGCTTCAAGCGGAGAAGCTCTACGAGCTCGACATGGAATCCCTGACACTCGTGAAGGCACTGGGCATTATCTGTTTTGGTCTTCCAAACTATCAAAGAAGCCCAGGCACACGCCAGCACCAGCGTGTTCCCCAATCTCGCCATTCTCTTGAAAACTCTGTTGACGCTTCCAGTCTCCAACGAGAGGTCTTTCTCAGCATTGAAAAGGCTTAAAACCTATTTGAGGAGTACCGTTGGCCAAGAGCGCCTGAACGGACTTGCCCTCCTCTATGTCCACTATGATATCCCCCCCATTTCAGTCAAGAGAGTGATAAGCAAATTCGGCGAAAAAAACGCCAACTACTCTTTGCTTAGTGAGGCACTTGTTGAATACTTGGGAATTTATTGTAAATATATTTCTGTACCGTCCTGAAACCCTCACTTAAGGGTAAGGTCAGGATAAGTTAAGGTAAGGTTAGGATATTAAGGTAAGGTCAGGATAGGTCAGATTCAGGTTACCTTGGAGTGAATTACGTTTAGGGGATTATTTTAAGGCAAGTTTAGGGTAATTCAACTGTAGTTTTAGGTAAGATGGGAGTGAATTACATTAGTTTAGGGTCATTCAAGACAGAGTAAGGTTACTTTAGGGTGAATTAGTAAATTCAGGCTGCTTATGACAGACTTTCGGCACTTAGGGATCCTTTGTTTTGATCGTTACCAATGGCGCCGATCGATGCTATAGTTTTCCATGTGAAACTGGCCTATGGGGTGGTGGCGGCTGCAGAGGAAGCGAGAGGGTTGAGAGTGTGTGGCTAATATATTGCTCCACATAATTAATGGAAGCTGAGATTCCGGTGATGTGGACTCCAGCAGCCATTATACCTCCATGGGAGGAACCAACAGACGGAGAGAAGAAACAACTGTGGAAAGGAGAGGAGGAAGAGGAAGGGGATCAGAGAATGAAGGGAGGATTAGGCAGAGAACAGATGTAATTAAGAGGAGGTAGTATAACGATAAAGGGAGGAGGAGAAACAGGAAAGAATTATTATTGACACTCACCAACTGATTCCTCTGTATCCTCTTCCTCCTCCTCTTCTTCTTCTGGCAGTATCTGCAGATCAAGTGAGGGATTAATAGGCTGTATAAACATTAACATGCTTTTGGAAATAATAAATTCTCTTCACTGTATAAATTCAACACAACAATAGTTCGCATGCATAAAGTTCATACACAATTGTTTGTAAGCAAATGTTTGTAAGGGATAAAGTTCGTCTGAAAAAAGTACGTACGCTGAAGTTCGTATGGTATAAAGTATGTATGTAAATTATTCGTAACGACAAAAGTTCGTATGGAAAAGTTTTGTATGAAATTGTTCATAAGCAAAAAGTTTGTACGCAAATTTGCATCAGGGATTAAGTTCATCTGACAAAAATACTTAAGTAAAAGTTCGTTTGCTAAAGTCCGTATGCAGATATTCGTATGGTATAAAGTACGTATGTAAAATATTCGTAACGACAAAAGTTAGTATAGAAAAAAAAATCATGTGCAATTATCCGTATGCAAATGTTCGTCAGGGATAAAATTCTTGTGTGTAAAGTAGTACGGACGGAAAAAGTTTGTGAGCATGTTTATATGGCAATAAGGGCCGCTTTCAGTCGTTTTGTTTGTTTTGATCGTTACCTACGGCGCCGATCGACGCTATAGTTTTCCATGTGAAACTGGCCTATGGGGTAGTGGCGGCTGCAGAGGAAGCAAGGTGTTGAGAGTGTGTGGTAAGGTGCGGGGCTGGGCTAATCCCGCAGCCGCCACTTCCCCATCGGCCAGTTTTGAGTGGAAATTCTAAAGCGGCGATCATTGGTAACGATCAAAACAAACAAAACGACTGTGAAAGCGGCCCTGAGTTGCTATGGATACTTGCGACACGAAGCTTTTCTATACGAATTTTTGTCCGAAACCCGTGAAAAATGGGGGTGTCGCTAAGAGCCGACCCTGCTGACAACCACCATCACCTCCGCTACCAACAACCAACATCATAACCTTGCACTCTGCCGCCACCGCCCTCATTAACGCAAAATAATACACACTGACAAGATGAGCCACTGCCTCCAGGAATTATTTCAAGACTAAAGATCTTGTCGCCCAGTACCTTAAAAAGTTTCTTACTGGACCAGTTTTTCACCACGGGGAGACCTTTTGGTCCCCCAGTTATGTTAAAAAAATGCACACACACACACACACATTTCTCTCTCTCTCTCTCTCTCTCTCTCTCTCTGTACAAACTATTTCCATGCGTACTTTGGTCCTAGAATCAAACGAACTTTACCATACGAATTATTGCCATACAAAGTTTTTTTCTATTCCATACGAACTTTATCTCTGACGGATATTTGCGTACGAACAGTTGCGTACGAACATTTGCATACGAACGTTTTCCATACAAACTTTTACGTGTACGAACGTCTTTCTACCGAACATTTGCACGACGAACATTTAAGCTTACGATTTTTTTCCTTTACGATTTTTTCCCATTACGAACTTTTGACATGACGAACTTTATACTCTACGTACTTATGGCAAACGAACTTTATCCTTCGAATTTGCCATTGACTGGCCCAACGTGCAAGTCGATCTCAATCTGATTGTTATGCTTCTTCGTCGAGTGTCGCAGTTACTTTACTAGCAATTTTTGTGTCATCAGCAAATTTTGATACTTTGCAAGTGAGCCCATCATCGATATCATTAACATAAATTAAGCAGAGCATGGGGCCAAGCACTGATCCTTGAGGTATGCCGCTTCTGACGTCGAGCCAGTTAGATGTAACACCATTTAGAACTACTCTCTGTTTCCGCTCAGAGAGCCAGTCCACAAGCCAATTGTGAATGTTACCCGAGATACCGTGCGCCAATAGTTTGCTGAGCAATCGTTGGTGGGGGACCTTATCAAATGCCTTTTGAAAATCCAGATATATGATATCTACTGATCTGCTTTCATCGAACACCTAAAAAATATAATGAAAAAAAATCAAGTAAGTTAGTTAAACACGAACGTTTACTACGGAAGCCATGTTGCGAATTATTTATCATATTATTTTCTTCGAAAAATTTCACCATATTGTCGCGAATGATAGTCTCCATTAACTTACAAACAATCGATATCAGGCTAATTGGTCGATAGTTTCCTGGATGAGACTTGTCCCCCTTTTTGAAAATTGGTGTGACATTTGCAAGTTTCCAATCTGACGGAACTTTTCCAGCTGTTAAAGATTTATTGAATATGATGGAATAGATGGGAATGGAATGGAATGGAAGGGAAGAGAAGGGACAGGAAGGGATGGGAATGGAAGGGAAGGGAAGGGATGGGAATGGAAGGGATGGGGAAAGGATTGGATGGGATGGGATGAGAAGGTAAGGGATGGGAAGGGAAGGGAAGGGATGGGAAGGGAAGAGAAGGATGGGAAGGGAAGAGAAGGGATGGGAAGGGAAGGGTAGGGAAGGAATGGGAAGGAAAAGGAAGGGATGGAAAGGGAAGGGTTGGGAAAGGAAGGGAAAGGAAGGGAAAGGATTGGATGGGATGGGATGAGAAGGTAAGGGATGGGAAGGGAAGGGATGGGAAGGGATGAGAAGGATGGGAAGGGAAGAGAAGGGATGGGAAGGGAAGAGAAGGGATGGGATGGGAAGGGTAGAGAGGGTTAGGGAAGGGGAGGGGAGGGGAGGGAAGGGAAGGGAAGGGAAGTTAAGGGAAGAGAAAGGTTAGGAAGGGGAAGGGATGGAAGGGGAAGAGAAGGGATAGGAAGGGAAGGGATGGAAAGGAAGGCATGGGAAGGGATGGGATGGGAAGAAATGGAGTATGATATTCCCAAACACACACACACACACACACATATACACTCACTCACCCACCCAGATACATACATATTCAAAGTGTGTGTGTGTGTGTGTGTGTGTGTGTGTGTGTGTTATGCTCCTGAGACTTCCATATAGTTGTGTGTCACTTTCATGAGGTGCTTTTCCTACTAGTGTTTTTAGGGCGAGTCCATTCAAGGCACCTGTGTACCACCCCATACAAGCTCGAAGTCTTGACAAATGTGTGTTTCTTTAGCTTCATGGTACAGAGGAAGGGTCACACTACCACCAGGGTCATAAACTACCCAAGGAGATGCCCCAAACTCCTATGAAAGTCTTGACAAATGTGTGTTTCTTTAGGTTCATGGTACAGAGGAAGGGTCACACTACCTCCAGGGTCATAAAACTACCCAAGGAGATGCCCCAAACTCCTATGAAAGTCTTGACAAATGTGTGTTTCTTTAGCTTCATGGTACAGAGGAAGGGTCACACTACCACCAGGGTCATAAAACTACCCCAGGAAATGCCCACAACTCCTACGAAAGCCTTGTCAAATATGTGTTCTTGGGCGGCGAAATGTCTCATAATACGACCCTAAGAGCCACCTTGCCACCAGGGTCTGACCACCAACTGACTCCAAACCAACCCACTCCTCTCTTTGAACCCAGTCATGATTAGGACCACCCTATATATGGCAGGGACTTCACTATTCTGTACAACCGCTCCCACAACATGTCACGCTTGATGGCAGAGTCCCTTTTCATATGACAACTCTGCCCCGCACTGTGACCTGACATTGTACCGAGGGCAGCTGTGTGGCAGGAACTAACAGGAAGGAGAGAAGACTGAGAGCTGGAAATGGAAATAAAAAAGACCGAGAATTTTGCACAAAAGGAACAATTGCAGGAAGAAAATTGGTGCAAGAAGATGAACAAGGAAAATAGTTATAAAGTTAACAACACTCACCATTTGATTCCTGTGTGTCCCCTTCATCCTCCTCCTCCTCCTCCTCTTGTTCTTCCTCCTCTTCTTCTTATGTCTGCAAATTAAGTTAGGAATGAGAACTGTATAAACACTGAGTCATAAATTCCTTCATGAATTTTATATTTTTTTTTTTGAGAGAGAGAGAGAGAGAGAGAGAGAGAGAGAGAGAGAGAGAGAGAGAGAGAGAGAGAGAGAGAGGTCCAGCAGATTAGTGGAAGGAGAGACCCTCGACCACAGTACGTATGGAAATAGTTCGCATGCATAAAATTCGTATGCAATTTTTGTAAGCAAATGTTTTATGAGTAAGTTTCGTTGAAAAAAAAAAGTGCATATGCAATTCATTAGCAGGCAGAAGTATGGGGCCATCCAGTCCCCATTAAAGCTAATGATACATATATGGAAAAAATTAACATCTATATATAGTGAGAGTTATCACCTTCATATCACAGGTAAAACTCCAGAAATACACCCACCAACTACCAGTGACAATGGAGCAGTGCAAAGCCTGCCCCATTTTTACCAAGGCAACCTGACCAAATCTAACCTAACCATTGAGTAAATAGAACGTTAAATGGTAAAAAGCGCTCAAAATAACGGAAAAGATGAATAAAAAGATGAATTAATCTAACCTAACCACATCTGATTTCTGGAATAACACCCAAATAGTTAGGGATAAATGTATAAATAATTAGGCTACCCTTTCTTCAATAATCCCTTAATGATAACAGAAATACTCTAACCTATCACTGCCGCTGCCGATGTCAATGGAGGTGGAATTGGTGGAGTGGACATGGCGGCTGACCCCAATCACTGCTGAGGGTCTAACACCATCATCACCACCACCACCATCAACACTGCCATCACCATCACCACCACCACCATCACTGCCATCACCACCATCAACTCACCACCACCACCATCACCACCACCATCACCACCACCACCACCACCACCACCACCACCACCGTCATCACCACCATCAACTCACCACCACCGCCGTCATCACCACCACCGTCATCACCACCGCTGTCATCACCACCAACACCTGTCACCACCGCCGCCATCACCACCAACACCTGTCACCACCGCCTTCATCACCACAAACACCTGTCACCACTGCCGTCATCACCACCGCCGTCATCACCACCACCACCATCACCACCGCCGTCATCACCACCGCCGTCATCACCACCACCACCATCACCGCCGTCATCACCACCGCCGTTATCACCACCACCACCATCACCACCGCCGTTATCACCACCACCACCATCACCACCGCCGTCATCACCACCGCCGTCATCACCACCACCACCATCACCGCCGTCATCACCACCACCACCACCATCACCGCCGTCATCACCACCGCCGTTATCACCACTCCCATCACCGCCGCCATCACCACCACCACCACCATCACATGAAACAGATTTTCCAATTTTCCCCTATTTCCACGCCCTGATTTCCTGTCCCTGCACACTAAAATAAGGGCAAAGGATCCACCTACCTTCCCACAGCATGGCGCTTCCGGGCACTTTATAATAACCTAAAAAAACAAGAAAAATACAGCGCTGTCTCGGCAGCCTTCACAGACGACAGGGAAATGGAGGCCGTGACGTCATCATAGTGCTGGAACTTTAATACACGACAACCTTAGAACTTGACGACGGATAAATAGAGCAAGTTCACTGGTAAAAACACGCTCAAAATAACAGATAAGGGGAGACGAATAAGATCAGGGTATGCTATTAAGTATTAACGAAAGAAGAAAACGATACCCGAAGGGAAAGTTTGCATCAGTAAAGTCTTCAGAACACTTGAACTCGGGGCATAATAACGTGTTTAAGTGTGCAGGGTGACGTGGGTAAGTGTGGAAAAGTGTACAAAAGTGTGCAGAAGGATATGAGAAGCGAGACAGAGCGGGGAAGGTCAAAATATTAATAATTTTCTCCTCCTCTCTTTCTCTCTCTCTCTCTCTCTCTCTCTCTTGTCTATTTCTTTCTCGTAGTAGTAGTAGTAGTAGTAGTAGACTGGACCAATTTTTTCTTCATCAACGTTGTAGTGCGAGGATGGACTAAGCTTAATTAAGGTGACCTTTCTGAGACAAAATCCGGGGACATTTTCGGTGGATCGAGGCTTAAAACTTCCAAATGTAGCTTTTTGTCACTGAAAAACCAAAACGGGGACACTGCCGGGCTTAGTACCATTCATGGAGCAGCATTCAAAAGTCTCTCACCCTATTTGGTTGATTGATTGATAGTTTATTGTTGCAAGTAAAAAAATAAAGGAGAAGGGAGTTCCTTAGCTATATACACTGCGCCGAGGTCCACAACTATATATACGTAGAGTTTGCTCAACATTTTCGTGTTCTTTTTTTATCTTTGAGTCACAGTGAAAACCGGGGACAGGTCACTGAAAACGGGAACGTCTGGTCACCCTAAATAAGCTTCCTGCCTTCCTTCAGTGGTCCAGTGTTACACGACTGACTCCTTGAAAAACAAGCTCGGCCGTGTATTTCCCTCAACTCAATATTAACTATATAGAAATGCAACGTTCTGGAGCCATCGGATTAACGTAGAATCACTTAGGTTTAAGGACAGACTACCTATGTCTGGACCATGGGGTCTGTGTGGTCTGATTTTCTATGTAAATCTATGTAAATTTAAATCCACACAGCTCCGGTAGCTATGACGTAATGTTTAAATCTCCGCTTACCCAATCAGCTGATCGGTCACCTCAGCGCGTACACTACTGATATATCGTTTCCGGAGTCATCACACTCGTACAGAACATGTTTATTGCATGACTTGACCTGACCTAGCATACCGAGACACAGGGATGGATGAAATTCTCTAATATATAAACTTACGAGAAAATAACAAGTTTTTTTCTCTCAGAATGGCAACACCCCCGCCAATAGACTCGATCGCTCGCCATATATAATTCTTCCGCCTCGTCATATTTTTTTTTTTTCAGCTTTCTCGTCCCCTGCATGCATAATATTTAATGCTATACTTAACGGCAACATCAATTAAGGGCTGATATCGAATTAAGCCGTGCTGGGAAGAGAGAGAGAGAGAGAGAGAGAGAGAGAGAGAGAGAGAGAGAGAGAGAGAGAGAGAGAGAGAGAGAGATGCTGACTTTAAATGCTGACTTCAAATATCACTTCTTCATCGAGTCCGAGCCATGCTGAATGCTGAGAGCCGAGATGCTGACCTTAAATGCTGACTTGAGGATATGTTAGCTGACTTCAGATATCACTTTTCTTCATCGAGTGAGCCATGCTGAATACCGAGAGCCGAGATGCTGACTTTAAATGCTGACTTGAGGATATGCTGATCGACTTGAGAGATCACATGCTAAACTCAAAGCAAAGTCAGCATATTATATTTATAGCATATAATTGGTATAGAAAAATCAGTCATGCTGAGTACAGACTGACACATCATTGAATGTTTAATGCTGTCATGCTGATAACTTGACCATCCTGAGTTCAAAATAGTCAGCATTGATACACAGACTATGCTGAGTGGGAATTAACAATAATGACTTAATAAACCCCTATATGCTGAGTTCAGATGCATGGAAACTAACACATGCTGACTTAAATGCTGACTGATTCTGAGCCATGAGTTTATTGACCTTATAACACAAATGCATGCTGACTTGAGGTACGTGTTGGCCGATCGATCGACATCAAGGCTACTCAGCACTCAGCATAAAACTGATTTTCACTGCTGAACTAATTAACTATAAGAGATGAAGAACCCTTAGAATATATATCATTCTAGATCTCTTCCTTTCCTCTATGAAACACATAGGAATGTATAACTATCTCCTATAAGTCACCCTAAGGACCTTGCTCATGGTACAAGATACAGTAATGTCTTTGATAAACTAACTCAAAAGATGGACAATTGTAACCTATATGAGTGATAATATATATTGAACAAGCCCTCTTTCCATTATCTTTGCAGTATTAAGGAATATATATCAAGCTGCTAACTCATCCCTTGCTCATGGTAGAAGATTGTGATATGTCTTTGATAAACTAACTCAAAAGATGGACAATTGTGCCTGATATATATATACTGAACAAGACCTCGATCCATTGTTTATGCAGTATTGAGGGATAGGTACATCAGTTTCCTAACTCACTCCTTGCTCATGGCATCTTCCTAAGGCATTGCTAGACTTGTTTTTATATGCCAAAGATTGAGTACATTAAGACCTTCTCAAAGTCTTACCCAAGAGTTAGTGCTTGATATAAAACTATGCTCATGATAATTAAGGCTTCACAAATCCCGACACTGACCATGGTAAGACACTTAATGTCCGGTAATTATCAAAACTAACACATAATTAATGGTTTTGATCCCCCAGAAAATAAGGTAGCTACTGGGGGTCTGGAAGAGGCTGATCGAGGGTCTGGGGGCTTGAGCTAGGGGGCTTCAGGTAAGAGAAAATACATATAATTAATAGCTTGGACATCAATAATCTTGGCCAACCCTTGCTTATGGTAGCTTTCCAAGGCATCGCTAATAGACTTTTTATAATATAGCAAAAATAGAGTACCATCAAGGCTTTCTCAGTCCAATTACTCAAGAATTAGTTCAGTGCTTGTTATAATATTGTTTTCTCGGCCAACCCTTGACAAGGCTATTAAAACTGTTCTTGACAATGCTAGTAATTATCTAACATATACTGGAACCCTTACTAATGTTACATAACAAAGTGGAGACTTAATTGCTGGGGATATTTGATTCAGTTCCATATTAATTGTTTTTGCTCATTGGAAAGGTTAATTAAAATGTTACCGCCAGTATTATGCTAAGACACCTGCTTGGATAGGTTAGGTGACCAATTACTGGGGGCCTGAGGGTCTTAGGGCTGACACAGGAAGGGAAAACACTTATATAATGTCTTTGACCCCAGAATAAAGGTAATTTGGAGCCGAGACTGGGGGTGGGAATGCACTGGGTACTTGAGGGGGCTGGGTACATACTGTTTGGGCAGGTAAATCATTCTTCTACATCAATCCTCTGTTATTTTTAAGCTTAAGAACTTTGACTAAAAGCAGCGATGGACCTTCAACTGTAAGGACGTGGCAAATTCTACGAGTCTGAGGCCTCTTCAAGCACTCAAAATCTCTCTTTAAATAGTTTGGGGGAGATAATTCATTCCTTTACATCAAGCGTGTTATTTTTAAGCTTGAGAACTTTGACTAAAGGCAGTGCTGGACCTTCAACTGTAGAGACATGGCAAATTCTGTGTTTGGGGCCTTTTTAAATAGTCAAATCCCTTCTTATATGTTGTTTGAGGAGGTAATTAATTCTCCTATGAACTTCTTTGCCCCTCGAGATATTCCCTCGCTGCCCTTTCCAAATAGTCAGTCTCTTTAAATATACTAACTAGTGCTTCAAAGTATAAAATGGTAAATGGCAAATTACGAGGATACATGGCAAATTCTGAGTGTACGAAGCCTTTCCAAATAGTCAGTCTCTTTAAATACTGTATGGGGAAATAATTGATTCTCCTACATCAACCCTTGCTCAATGAAGATCTCACTCACTTTAAAATATTCCGCCCCCCAAAATATACATACTGGGATCAGAAATCTATGTGGTTGCAGCTATCCACAGGCTATGAAGGGTAAATTTCACTCACCAAAGGCCGCCGAGTGGCTTAACCCGGTAGCAGGGACGGGCCAAATTTGTGGCTTTACCGTGTAGCAGCGATGGGCCAAATTTGTGCCATGATTTGAACCCCCCAAAATAGATGATACATAAACTTGTCACAAATGCTGATATATATTATTATGAAATGGTTTGCGTGAGTGATGATTTTTTCCCATTTTTCTCGCTTAGAGGGACCATTAAGAAACATGATCCTCGCTGCTACCGGGTTAAAACTACCCACATGCTGTCCAGAAGACCACCTACCAACCCGGACTCTAGATTCTAGGATTAAAGATGAGCTCCGGGAGGGCAGCATGAGCCAATGCAAGATGGCACCACTATAAACACTTGCCTGCACCAGAACGGGCTGGGCCGACCATCAGGCCCCACCGGGAAGAAGCCTTGGGCCGACCATCAGGATCCACTGGGAAGAAGCTTACCGGAGCAATAGGCCATGACGTAAAAAAAAAAAAAAAAAAAAAAAAAAAAAACATTTGACAAGGCTTTCAGGGGAGTTACAGACAGGGGTGCTTTTATGACCCTTCCTCTGTACCATCAACCTAAAAAAACATCATTGAGAACCCAATTACTGACCCTTTTAGCCTTGGAAATATACAACAGAAAATACAAGACCCAAACAGTCCCCTCAATAAACAGACATACAACTGAAATTTGTGCCATGATATAACCCCCAAAAATAGATGATGCATAATGTGATCACAAATGCTTTGATATATAGTATGAAATGGTTTGTGTGAGTGATGATTTTTTCTTGCTTAGAGGGACCGTTAAGAAACATGACCCCTACCACCACCACCACTGGGTGAAATATGTTAGGTTGCAAATATTTCCACGAGTCACTACATCATTTGAAGGCTTTCCATATACGCTGTGTTGCTAGTATTTCCAAGGGTGGTTTTACGAGCCTTGACACCGTGACAAGGCTAACGTAACAGCCACCCATGACAGCCTGACCCATACCCTTAACAGCCGTGGGAAATTGCCGTCTCGAGATTCCAAAACAACGCCCGCCAGACTCAACGTCATATGGTGGTGAAGATTTTAACGCAGGTACACAAAGACGCAGGGATGGACGCTCAACCCTAAGGTCGAGACGTCGGCCGAAGATGTTGACGTAGCGATCCCAGACGCAGGGACAAACGGTCAACTGTGGGGTCAAACATCAGATATCAACCCGTTTTTTCAACCTGTACATATCTGCTGCCGAATATGGATGAGGGAAATATATTTTAAACCAATTTATTTTTTTCCTGTTACGTATATTTATTTCATAGAGGTCAGAGTTCACCACCCGTACTGCACGCATGGGTGGGTAAAAGACATGTATATATATAACCGTACGTGTTTGAGGATAATCTCCCTCCATAGTCAGGATTCACACATGACTAGGTTACGTATGGTCATTGTTTAACACTTTCCAACTTTTTTCTAGTTATTTATTGAGGTACAAGCCTAACAGAGGTGTCCCCATATAGGCCTGAACCCCTCTCTGATACCTGGCCTGTACTGCTGCTCTCAAATTATGTCAAACTATTTTTTTTAAGGTGAAGGGAGACAGCTCTAGCAGGGAACGGAACCTGACGGAACCTCCCTCGCTAGACGCCGATCCGACAGGCTTGTTAGGGGTCACCTGGAGCACTGGGCGGCAGCTTACAGAATGGGTTAGGTCGTTAGGATACTCAAGCCAGCAGTGTGGGTTAGTGTGCAGCAGAAATGAAATGCGTTCACATGCAAAAGCCATACGTGCTGTTATGGAAGCCAGAGAGAATTGTCATACGTAAGCAGGAGTAGCTGTTATGCGAAATTTTGCCGTAAGCAGCTGGAGTTGTCATGCAGAGAAGCCGTGGGATTAGTTACGAAGGAAGGCGCAGAATGTGTTGATAGGTATGAAAGCCAGAAGCAGAGATAGAAGTGTAAATCCATGCGGGTTATGCGAGCAGGAGTTAGTATACAGAAGCCATGCCCTGTTACGACAGCAGACGCAGAACGGGGTGTTATGAATAGCAGAAGCAGAGTGAGTTGTTACAAGGGCATGCAGATGTTATGCCAGTCCCAGGAGTGCAGGAGTTGATACCCGGAGCAGCAGAGGTTGTCCTTGGTAGCTGAAATTAAAAGGTTTTGTTAATACTCCAAGTACGGAAGTGTTGTAAGTTATGGACAGCACCAGTAGTAGTAGTAGTAGCTATTGCAGAAGGGGTTGTTAAGTTAAGACAAATCCCTACAGACATTATCATATTACCCCAACATAAATACCCTTCCATCCAGTATCTTAACCTTCAAATACATATCTCCAATACATAATTAAATCTATACACAAGCACCAGTAGGAGTTGTTGCAGGAGAGGTTGTTAGTTACGACACCCCCACTACAGACCTTTCCCCTACATAAATTCCCCTCCATTCAGTACTTTAACCTTGAAATAAAAACGCCCAATACACAATATATACCCCAATACATTGAATGCACATACACATGCAACTCAGTAACACGCACATTTAAATCCATACCAAGTTCCTTATACGTACTGGGATAGGAAATACCTTATGAAGAAATAACCACAGACTTTGTATATAAATAACCCCAGTGCATAACATTCTTTCCCAACAAAACACCATTCTTAGGATATATATATATAAAACACAGAAGACGAAAATCCCAAATACACATTTTAGTATACATGCAACTCAGTAACTCGCACATAAATCCATACCCAAGTTGCTTATACGTACTGGGATAGGAAATACCTTAACCTAAAGAAACACTAAAGGCTGTATATGTAAAATCATGCGTAGTACCTTATAAGAAATAGCCCCGGCCCTTTACGTAAATACTCTCAGTGCATGACATTTCAATACATGCCAAGTAACTTTCTATCCCCGTACACATGCTGAAAGAGAGATTGTTGTTAATAGCCATAACGCACTTCCATACTTATTGATATAGCCTTCATCGATAACATGCACCCTTTCACTACTTTCTGAGCCAGTACACAAGCTGAAAGAATGAGGTTTTGGTTAATTAATAGCCATAGTAGAAAGGCTTTGTAGGAGTTACCCACAGCCACAGAACTTATAAGTAAAATCCTAAGTACAACCTTATAAGTAAAAAAAAACACCACAGACCTTGTAAGTAAATCCCATAGCCTTATACATACAAACATCCAAGTTCATAACATTTCAATACATGCATAATACAAATCATTTAAATATTTTCCTTGGCACATAAACTTCTGCCTATATTTACAAGTTAACCTTCTCCTCCCTCTTATCCTCTTTAATACATAGAATGACATATTTCCTCTACTCCATAAGCTTCTATATATTGATCTGCCTTTATGTATAGAACTCACATCCTCCTCTTCTTCTTCCTCCTCCTTCTCCTCTGCACTGCTTGGCCTGTAAGAAGATGGGATTGTCAGATGTTTCCGACTCTAACATTAACTACTTGCAAAGGCTAAAAAAAGAGATCAATTTGGTTCTAATGAGTGCTTCTGTAGCATTATGGTACAGGGGAAGGGTCACACTACCACCAGGGTCATTAAACTACCCCTGAAAATGCCAACAACTCCTATGAAAGCCTTGTCAAATATATGTTTTCTTAGGGTCATGGTACAGAGGAAGGGTCAGACTACCACCAGGGTCATTCAACTATCCCAGGAAATGCCCACAACTCCTATGAAAGCCTTGTCAAATATGTGTTTTTAGGTTCACGGTACAGAGGAAGGGTCACACTACCATCAGGGTCATAAAACTACCCCTGGAAATGCCCACAACTCCTAGGAAAGCCATGTCAAATATGTTTTCTTAGGGTCATGGTACAGAGGAAAGGTCACACTAACACCAGGGTCATTAAACTACCCCAAGAAATGACAAACTCCTATGAAAGAACTGTCAAATATATGTTTTCGTTGGGTCATGGTACAGAGAAGGGCACACTACCAGGGTCATTAAACTGCCCCTGGAAATGCCTAAAACTCCTAGGAAAGCCTTGTCAAATATGTGTTTTTAGGTTCACGGTACAGAGGAAGGCTCACATTTTCATATATTATTTTTTCCTTCTTTTTGTAACTTCATTTTCCTTTCCTTTCCTTTCCCTTCCCTTCCTTTCCTTTCCCTTCCCTTCCCTTGCGTGAAATTCCCCCCAAAACATAAAAATCAGTTATACAACAGAATACAACAGAATAAAAGAGAATACAACAGAATAAAAGATAATACAACAGAATACAACAGAATAAAAGAGAATACAACAGAATACAACAGAATAAAAGAGAATACAACAGAATACAACAGAATAAAAGAGAATACAACAGAATACAACAGAATACAACAGAATAAAAGATAATACAACAGAATACAACAGAATAAAAGAGAATACAACAGAATAAAAGAGAATACAACAGAATACAACAGAATAAAAGAGAATACAACAGAATACAACAGAATAAAAGATAATACAACAGAATAAAAGAGAATACAATAGAATAAAAGAGAATACAACAGAACACAACAGAATAAAAGAGAATACAACAGAATACAACAGAATAAAAGAGAATACAACAGAATAAAAGAGAATACAACAGAATACAACAGAACACAACAGAATAAAAGAGAATACAACAGAATAAAAGAGAATACAACAGAATAAAAGAGAATACAACAGAATACAACAGAATAAAAGAGAATACAACAGAATAAAAGAGAATACAACAGAATAAAAGAGAATACAACATAATACAACAGAATAAAAGAGAATACAACAGAATAAAAGATAATACAACAGAATACAACAGAATAAAAGAGAATACAACAGAATACAACAGAATAAAAGAGAATACAACAGAATAAAAGATAATACAACAGAATACAACAGAATAAAAGAGAATACAACAAAATACAACAGAACACAACAGAATAAAAGAGAATACAACAGAATACAACAGAATAAAAGAGAATACAACAGAATACAACAGAATAAAAGAGAATACAACAGAATACAACAGAATAAAAGAGAATACAACAGAATAAAAGAGAATACAACAGAATACAACAGAATAAAAGAGAATACAACAGAATACAACAGAATAAAAGAGAATACAACAGAATAAAAGATAATACAACAGAATACAACAGAATAAAAGAGAATACAACAGAATACAACAGAATAAAAGAGAATACAACAGAATACAACAGAATAAAAGATAATATAACAGAATACCACAGAATAAAAGAGAATACAACAGAATACAACAGAATAAAAGAGAATACAACAGAATAAAAGAGAATACAACAGAATACAACAAAATAAAAGAGAATACAACAGAATAAAAGAGAATACAACAGAATACAACAGAATAAAAGAGAATACAACAGAATACAACAGAATACAACAGAATAAAAGAGAATACAACAGAATAAAAGATAATACAACAGAATACAACAGAATAAAAGAGAATACAACAGAATACAAAAGAATAAAAGATAATACAACAGAATACAACAGAATACAACAGAATAAAAGAGAATACAACAGAATACAACAGAATAAAAGAGAATACAACAGAATAAAAGATAATACAACAGAATACAACAGAATAAAAGAGAATACAACAGAATACAACAGAATAAAAGAGAATACAACAGAATACAACAGAATAAAAGATAATATAACAGAATACAACAGAATAAAAGAGAATACAACAGAATACAACAGAATAAAAGAGAATACAACAGAATAAAAGAGAATACAACAGAATACAACAAAATAAAAGAGAATACAACAGAATAAAAGAGAATACAACAGAATACAACAGAATAAAAGAGAATACAACAGAATACAACAGAATACAACAGAATAAAAGAGAATACAACAGAATAAAAGATAATACAACAGAATACAACAGAATAAAAGAGAATACAACAGAATACAAAAGAATAAAAGATAATACAACAGAATACAACAGAATAAAAGAGAATACAACAGAATACAACAGAATAAAAGATAATACAACAGAATACAACAGAATAAAAGAGAATACAACAGAATACAACAGAATAAAAGAGAATACAACAGAATACAACAGAATAAAAGAGAATACAACAGAATACAACAGAATAAAAGATAATACAACAGAATACAACAGAATAAAAGAGAATACAACAGAATACAACAGATATAAAAGAGAATACAACAGAATACAACAGAATAAAAGATAATACAACAGAATACAACAGAATACAACAGAATAAAAGAGAATACAACAGAATAAAAGAGAATACAACAGAATACAACAGAATAAAAGAGAATACAACAGAATACAACAGAATAAAAGAGAATACAACAGAATAAAAGATAATACAACAGAATACAACAGAATAAAAGAGAATACAACATAATACAACAGAATAAAAGATAATACAACAGAATACAACAGAATAAAAGAGAATACAACAGAATACAACAGAATAAAAGAGAATACAACAGAATACAACAGAATAAAAGAGAATACAACAGAATAAAAGAGAATACAACAGAACACAACAGAATAAAAGAGAATACAACAGAATACAACAGAATACAACAGAATAAAAGAGAATACAACAGAATACAACAGAATAAAAGAGAATACAACAGAATACAACAGAATAAAAGATAATACAACAGAATACAACAGAATAAAAGAGAATACAACAGAATAAAAGAGAATACAACAGAATACAACAGAATAAAAGAGAATACAACAGAATAAAAGATAATACAACAGAATACAACAGAATAAAAGATAATACAACAGAATACAACAGAATAAAAGAGAATACAACAGAATACAACAGAATAAAAGAGAATACAACAGAATACAACAGAATAAAAGAGAATACAACAGAATAAAAGATAATACAACAGAATACAACAGAATAAAAGAGAATACAACAAAATACAACAGAATAAAAGAGAATACAACAGAAAACAACAGAATAAAAGCGAATACAACAGAATACAACAGAATACAACAGAATAAAAGAGAATACAACAGAATAAAAGAGAATACAACAGAATACAACAGAATAAAAGAGAATACAACAGAATACAACAGAATAAAAGAGAATACAACAGAATACAACAGAATACAACAGAATAAAAGAGAATACAACAGAATACAACAGAATAAGAGAATACAACAGAATACAACAGAATAAAAGATAATACAACAGAATACAACAGAATAAAAGAGAATACAACAGAATAAAAGATAATACAACAGAATAAAAGAGAATACAACAGAATACAACAGAATACATCAGAATAAAAGAGAATACAACAGAATATAACAGAATAAAAGAGAATACAACAGAATACAACAGAATAAAAGAGAATACAACAGAATACAACAGAATAAAAGATAATACAACAGAATACAACAGAATAAAAGATAATACAACAGAATACAACAGAATAAAAGAGAATACAACAGAATACAACATAATAAAAGAGAATACAACAGAATAAAAGAGAAAACAACAGAATACAACAGAATAAAAGATAATACAACAGAATACAACAGAATAAAAGAGAATACAACAGAATAAAAGAGAATACAACAGAATACAACAGAATAAAAGAGAATACAACAGAATACAACAGAATAAAAGATAATACAACAGAATACAACAGAATAAAAGAGAATACAACAGAATACAACAGAAAAAAAGAGAATACAACAGAATAAAAGAGAATACAACAGAATACAACAGAAGAAAAGAGAATACAACAGAATACAACAGAATAAAAGAGAATACAACTGAATACAACAGAAAAAAAGAGAATACAACAGAATAAAAGATAATACAACAGAATACAACAAAATAAAAGAGAATACAACAGAATACAACAGAATAAAAGAGAATACAACAGAATAAAAGAGAATACAACAGAATACAACAGAATAAAAGAGAATACAACAGAATAAAAGATAATACAACAGAATACAACAGAATAAAGGAGAATACAACAGAATACAACAGAATAAAAGATAATACAACAGAATACAACAGAATAAAAGAGAATACAACAGAATAAAAGAGAATACAACAGAATAAAAGATAATACAACAGAATACAACAGAATAAAAGAGAATACAACAGAATACAACAGAATAAAAGAGAATACAACAGAATACAACAGAATAAAAGAGAATACAACAGAATAAAAGAGAATACAACAGAATAAAAGATAATACAACAGAATACAACAGAATAAAAGAGAATACAACAGAATACAACAGAATAAAAGAGAATACAACAGAATACAACAGAATACAACAGAATAAAAGAGAATACAACAGAATACAACAGAATAAAAGATAATACAACAGAATAAAAGAGAATACAACAGAATACAACAGAATAAAAGATAATACAACAGAATACAACAGAATAAAAGAGAATACAACAGAATAAAAGAGAATACAACAGAATAAAAGAGAATACAACAGAATAAAAGATAATACAACAGAATACAACAGAATAAAAGATAATACAACAGAATACAACAGAATAAAAGAGAATACAACAGAATACAACAGAATAAAAGATAATACAACAGAAAACAACAGAATAAAAGAGAATACAACAGAATACAACAGAATAAAAGAGAATACAACAGAATAAAAGATAATACAACAGAATACAACAGAATAAAAGAGAATACAACAGAATACAACAGAATAAAAAAAATACAACAGAATAAAAGATAATACAACAGAATACAACAGAATAAAAGAGAATACAACAGAATAAAAGAGAATACAACAGAATACAACAGAATAAAAGAGAATACAACAGAATACAACAGAATAAAAGAGAATACAACAGAATAAAAGATAATACAACAGAATACAACAGAATATAAGAGAATACAACAGAATACAACAGAATAAAAGAGAATACCAACAGAATACAACAGAATAAAAGAGAATACAACAGAATACAACAGAATAAAAGAGAATACAACAGAATAAAAGAGAATACAACAGAATACAACAGAATACAACAGAATAAAAGATAATACAACAGAATACAACAGAATAAAAGAGAATACAACAGAATACAATAGACTAAAAGATAATACAACAGAATACAACAGAATAAAAGAGAATACAACAGAATAAAAGAGAATACAACAGAATACAACAGAATAAAAGATAATACAATAGAATAAAAGAGAATACAACAGAATACAACAGAATACAACATAATACAACAGAATAAAAGAGAATACAACAGAATACAACAAAATACAACAGAATAAAAGAGAATACAACAGAATACAACAGAATAAGAGAATACAACAGAATAAAAGAGAATACAACAGAATACAACAGAATACAACAGAATAAAAGAGAATACAACAGAATACAACAGAATAAAAGATAATACAACAGAATAAAAGAGAATACAACAGAATAAAAGATAATACAAGATAATACAACAGAATACAACAGAATAAATGATAATACAACAGAATACAACAGAATAAAAGAGAATACAACAGAATACAACAGAATACAACAGAATAAAAGAGAATACAACAGAATACAACAGAATAAAAGAGAATACAACAGAATACAACAGAATACAACAGAATAAAAGATAATACAACAGAATACAACAGAATACAACAGAATAAAAGAGAATACAACAGAATACAACAGAATAAAAGAGAATACAACAGAATAAAAGAGAATACAACAGAATACAACAGAATAAAAGAGAATACAACAGAATAAAAGAGAATACAACAGAATACAACAGAATAAAAGATAATACAACAGAATACAACAGAATAAAAGAGAATACAACAGAATAAAAGAGAATACAACAGAATACAAAAGAATAAAAGATAATACAACAGAACACAACCGAATAAAAGAGAATACAACAGAATACAACAGAATAAAGAGAATACAACAGAATAAAAGATAATACAACAGAATACAACAGAATAAGAGAATACAACAGAATAAAAGAGAATACAACAGAATACAACAGAATAAAAGAGAATACAACAAAATACAACAGAATAAAAGAGAATACAACAGAATAAAAGATAATACAACAGAATACAACAGAATAAAAGAGAATACAACAGAATACAACAGAATAAAAGAGAATACAACAGAATACAACAGAATAAAAGAGAATACAACAGAATAAAAGATAATACAACAGAATACAACAGAATAAAAGAGAATACAACAGAATAAAAGAGAATACAACAGAATAAAAGAGAATACAACAGAATACAACAGAATACAACAGAATAAAAGAGAATACAACAGAATACAACAGAATAAAAGATAATACAACAGAATACAACAGAATAAG